>NW_025726205.1:50000-55000 GCF_021461395.2 Schistocerca americana | reverse complement strand
GACCACAAATGGAGCCCTGAGGACATCCTTTAGTAACATGCCTAGTAATTGTATGTTCTGGCGCAATCCACTTTACTGTTCGATCTTTACAATAATCAAGCAAGCTCAAATACAGACACTTGGGGGTTCTCAATTCACGTAATCTAGCAAACAGGGAGGGCCAAAAAAGATTGTCAAATGCACCTTGTATATCAA
The DNA here is from genome assembly GCF_021461395.2 of Schistocerca americana. Classification (NCBI taxonomy): domain Eukaryota; kingdom Metazoa; phylum Arthropoda; class Insecta; order Orthoptera; family Acrididae; genus Schistocerca; species Schistocerca americana. The sequence continues at coordinate 54,805 of NW_025726205.1, read as the reverse complement.
TTGTCACGCCGATTACATATTTCGCCAATGTATTGGAGACCATTCCTAGTGCCTGGTTGACTGCGTCATCTATAGATTTACCTGGTCGGAAACCATACTGGCACTGGTGAAGGCCAAGAAGCTCCCTGTGGTCGCGTAAGCGTCCACATAAGAGTCGTTCCTGGACCTTCCCCATAGTGTTCAGCAGACATATTGGGCGATAGCTCTTCGCAAGTTTCGGATCTCTATCCTCACCCTTTTTGATAATAATTGCCTCAGCAACCTTCCACACCTTTGGTACCCTTCCTTGCAGGAGACACTCATTCAGCAAGGCTGTCAAATACGGTACAATTAGCATTTTAAGGTTCTGTAATGTTTCTGTAGTTATTTTATCTATTCCAGGAGATTTATTTTTCTTCAAGGAATCAATGGCATTGCCCACCTCCTCCTGTGCAAACGGAATAACCACACCCTCATCTGGATAGTCTTCTTCCATTTTTAGTCTCAAAAGCGACTGGTATTCATTATCAGAATTTGGATTATCACTTGGTAGCAGAGCTTCCAATAAGTAGTGAGCTGAGTCCCGCCAACCTATTGTTGTAGTTCCATCCGGCTTCTGGAGTGTAGACATGATAAGTGGTGTCTTAATTTTTTCACTAATAATCTTATATGGCAGTCCCCATACATTAGTTTCAAATTGTCTTTTAACAAAGTTTTCCCAGTGCTTTATTCTGGTATTTATTAGTTCTTGTTTATAGTTCCCTTTCAGTTCTCTGTAGTTTTGCAGCCTTCTTTGTCTCTCTCTATCACCCAGTGCCCTTTGATATGCTCTTCGAGCGCGTCGTACACATCTTCTCAATTCTGTTAATGTGGAGCTCCAAGGGACCCTTGACTGACGAAAATAGGATCGTCTAGGTATGAAAGAATTCATGAGATTTTGAATTTGGTTCTGTATCGTTTCAGCCGCCTCATCAATATCAAAGCCATTTCCTCTTGGTACTTGTAGCTGTAACTCTTCCCTCATACCTTCCCAATCAGCTCTCTTAAAATCAAAAATGGTTCCAGAAAAATCTTGATTTCTATTCATGTCAGATGTCCTTGTAATTTGGAATGTAATCATATTGTGATCGCTTACCGTTACCCTATTCAACACCTGCCAGCCTTGTATCCTACTTAAAACACTTTCGCTAGCCAACGTCACATCTATATTCGATTTCGCGCCTGCTCTATTTTGATATGTATATGGGAAGCCAGGCCTATTCATCACTATTAAATTGAGTTCCCCAATTGCATCCTGCAATTCCACTCCTCTCTCATCAGTCTCTATGCTATTCCAAAGTATCGATTTCGCATTGGCATCTATTGTGAAGATATGGAATCTATTCCCTCCAACCTCTTTGGCTCTTTTCAATCTATCTATGTATGGTTGTATCTCATGTGCATACTGAAAATACGAATTAGTAAGTAAGAATACTCCCTCGGGTGATGTTAACTCCACCGTGATGGAATGCTCGTCATTTACCTGAGAGATTGCTGTAAGCAAAATCTCCCTTTTTAATACCACAGTAACCGTCATAGGATTTTCTCCACACATGATTGCCCTAGCACTAACTGGACTATGAACAAGCTTACCATTTTTGGTATACGGTTCTTGAATGCATAAAACATCCAAACTTCGATCCTCTGCAACCTTCCAGATCTCGGACATGACTGTGATACTACGCATTGCATTAATCTGAGCAACTCTTATCCCAGAATTCCTATTTGACATTAAGGTTGTCGAATATGGTTGTAGAACTTAACTCCAGTCTTGTCATACTCATAAACGGTTCTTCCATAACATTCCACAAACTCTCTGTAAAGATCTTCTTTATTAAATTTTTCGCTACGTCGAGTATATGCACGATTAAGTAACTCGCTTAGTTCTTCCATATCTGTAGGCAAGTTATTACATCGCAGAAACAATCTATCCGCAGTTCCTGGGTATGGAAAACCAATGGTCTTCCCTTTTGGATGTCCTTCTCTGATAATATGTCTAAGGGCCACAACAAGAACACTCATATCTTCCAACCTAGAGAGCCTATAATTCTCTTCCAGATCTAAATATATTAAATAAGGGTCTATTTGTTTTGTATCGCTATCCTTGTCACTATCCTTATTCTTATCACTATCCTTATCACTGAACGACATCTGAGTACTTTCACTCTCTGCAGGAGTGGTCTGAGTGCTGATTGACTTCATTAGGGGCTTATCACAACTACCATTGTCATTTCTACTTTTCCCTTTCAGCTTAAATTTAATCTTTGAGAGAATTCCTCGATTCCCTGAACCTATATCACTACTACTTTTCCCATTTAGTAGAGTATGGCTAATTGGTTTCTCCTGTTGAAAAGGAGGAGACTCGCTGGATACGCTGGAGGTAACAACACTGTCCTGTAAGGGAAGAGAAGATTCATTCTCCTGTTGAGAAGGAGGAGACTCACTGGATACACTAAAGGTAGCAACACTGTCCTGTAAGGGAAGAGAAGATTCATTCTCCTGTTGAGAAGGAGGAGACTCACTGGATACACTAAAGGTAGCAACACTGTCCTGTAAGGGAAGAGAAGATTCATTCTCCTGTTGAGAAGGAGGGGACTCACTGGATGCACCGGAGATAACAACACTGTCCTGTATGTGAAGTGAAAGTTCAGTCTCCCGTGACACCAAGGATACACATGTCTCCGTACTTTCTATGTTTTTTAAATCTATTGCTTCTGTGGCTGCATTTTCATTTTCTCGTTGCTTAAAACCTCTAGTATTCCCTATTATATTTGTGCCTGAGGAACTTTGTTGTTGCATGGTATCAAAAGTTTGTCTCTTATTACGTAGCATGTTCCTCCACTCCATCGCCCTGCGCCAGTTCCGTAGCCTCGTTGAAGGAGGCTTACGTTTCTTACTCCTCAAATTATTATCAGCTATTTGTTGATACTTATTTGTTAAATTTAATTCACTAAGAGGTATGAACACCTTACTGTATGGTGACAATTTACTGGCCATAATCTATACTCTGAATTGCTCTCTGTAAGTAAAGCTGATAAGTTGGACATTGTGGACCTGGTGAATTACATAATTTCCCTCTTGAGGAGCAGGGGATGCACTTTGCTGGCTTGCTAAGATTTGGACAACTTTTCTTCTGGTGGTTTTCCTCGCCACAGTGTGAACAAACCGAAGCCTTTGCAGTACACTTAGCACTTTTATGACCAAAATTTTGACACTTAAAGCACTTAAATGCAAAGTAATCTCTTACTGATAGTGATCTAAAATCAACATACACACGTTTCCCTTCAATAAGCATTTTTCTCACACGTGCACTCACTTCAAACACATGGTTTACTTCTGTTTTCCCTCTGGGGCCGGTTTTAAAACAGTGCCGCATTTCCTCACTTAATTCTTGCTTGGTCATTTTGTCTGAAAGATTTTGTTGCCAAATTGTTTCTTGTAGTTCTTGACCATCCATGTCACTTGGTACGTCATATATAATGACGAGAGGTCGTTTCTTCCTTGGGGCCTCACACTTCAAGCTTTCTGAAATTTTGCTGTGTGAAACAATTTTCTCAATATCCGCAGCTGTTTCGGTTTCCACAATCAGCACACTGTTAATTGCACGCATATTTTTGATTTTAATTTGTTCCTTCCTTGGATCAAGCAGACTTGTGAATCTCTTTTTTGTAGTTTTTGCATCTCCTTCATCTTTTGATTTAATAAATAAAGTATTGGTTGTTTTCGCTTGGGCCGACGCTATTTTAGCCTTAGCACTTGGTCTTGCTGCAATTTCTGCAAAAGAAGGTACAGGCACCTTCGGTATTTCCTCCTTGATAGTTTTTATTTCTTTTGAAATCCCATCACTTTTTTCTACAAGAGTGTCACGAAGCCATTCATTCTGTTTTGTAAGCTCCTCATTCCTACCAACAAGTCTAGATTGGAACAATGCCCACATTGAAAGCTTGTTTCGCAACTCACTCATCACATTTATGGTTATTTTCTTAGTTGGGGTCATGCACTCATCAATAAACTCCAAGATGTCGGTATAATAGTCTTCTACTGTGCTCATTTTCATACCTGCACTAGTATCTCTCCGTACATTTGCTTCCTCGTCGACAACAGAAGCCATAGTTAAAACATTTAACACTGAACAGTTACAAAAGAATCAGCATAAGCAAGCACTTACGTTTTTCCACAGTTTACAGCTCTCCCGCGGCGAGAAGGCACGATTCTGCAAGCAGTATTTGGCAGACGCACTGTATGCACACTCAATATCTCGCTGACCACGAGAAATGGGTGCAACGATCCCTCCTACTTGTCCAGCGTCAAATCCCACTCTTACAAAGAGTGTGACAGAGCTGGAATTGTAGCAGTTTCTTGCCAACTGATATTGTTTTTGGCAGTAGTACCAACTGCCGTGGTACACAGATCGAACCACTGTCGTGGTACACAGATCGAACCACAGTCGCCTGCCAGTTCCGGTACACGGATCGAACTACGATCTACAGATTCTTTGACAGCACGTCCTGAGAGATACACTATATTTACCACACTATTATAATATTGTTTCAACAACTTCTTTGTATAATCTTAAAAAGATACTTGCTATTTAATGAAGCTTACAGTAACTGAGCACAACACAGTTAGGTTATGAAGTCTGATGTCAGCTATACACACTCCAAAACGTGCGTTAACGAAACCCACCCGCACGAATTCACGCACACGCGCGAACACACACGAGACGACAACGAAAAACACACGTTAAGCTGCCATGCAGCAAATATTACACGCGAAATGCCGTTTCA
>NW_025726205.1:40000-45000 GCF_021461395.2 Schistocerca americana | reverse complement strand
CCAGTTAAACACCGACGGGCGGTGAACCAACAGCGTGGGACACAAATCCAACTACGAGCTTTTTAACCGCAACAACTTTAATATACGCTATTGGAGCTGGAATTACCGCGGCTGCTGGCACCAGACTTGCCCTCCAATAGATACTCGTTAAAGGATTTAAAGTGTACTCATTCCGATTACGGGGCCTCGGATGAGTCCCGTATCGTTATTTTTCGTCACTACCTCCCCGTGCCGGGAGTGGGTAATTTGCGCGCCTGCTGCCTTCCTTGGATGTGGTAGCCGTTTCTCAGGCTCCCTCTCCGGAATCGAACCCTGATTCCCCGTTACCCGTTACAACCATGGTAGGCGCAGAACCTACCATCGACAGTTGATAAGGCAGACATTTGAAAGATGCGTCGCCGGTACGAGGACCGTGCGATCAGCCCAAAGTTATTCAGAGTCACCAAGGCAAACGGACCGGACGAGCCGACCGATTGGTTTTGATCTAATAAAAGCGTCCCTTCCATCTCTGGTCGGGACTCTGTTTGCATGTATTAGCTCTAGAATTACCACAGTTATCCAAGTAACGTGGGTACGATCTAAGGAACCATAACTGATTTAATGAGCCATTCGCGGTTTCACCTTAATGCGGCTTGTACTGAGACATGCATGGCTTAATCTTTGAGACAAGCATATGACTACTGGCAGGATCAACCAGGGAGCTGCGTCAACTAGAGCTGAGCAGCCGGCCGCCCGGGAGTGTGTCCCGGGGGCCCGCGCGAACACGCAAGCGTCCGCTCAATTATTCTGCAAACAGGAGGAGGCTGAGCTCCCCTGCACAATACACCTCGAAACCCTCTCAGGTCCCGGCGGCGCGCAGCGCCGTCCTAAGTACTTGGTCGGGTTCGAGAGAGGCGCAATCGCCCGGAGTTTGGCGAGTAGACGCTTTAGGTGCGACCACCCGTGCTCCCAACTGAGCTTGCCGCTGCCGACAGAGGCCCGGGAGCGTGCTGTCGTGGCATTGCCGGCGGGAGACAACACGCGCCACCTACGGTGGCCGGCAGCTCCAACGCCAGCGCCACAGAAGGACAAAAGCCCCACTTGGGTGCCGAAGCGAACTCTCCCAGCACAGCGCACGCGCCAACACGTCCGCACAGCTGCGATACAAACCACCTGCGAGAACCGCAGAGGCGACCGAGCAGCAGACGGCGTCGCGGCGCCGAGCGCCGGGCGGCGGCGCATCCTCAGCGCACACAGTCCTCAATCGGACCAGCACACTGCAGATGTCCACCGCGCTTCGCACCGGGCCCGCGAGGACCTACTTTGGCCGCACGGCGCCGCGTGCAGGGTGCGCCGGCGCGCAGCTGCGCCGCCTGCCGCCTCCGTCGGCCGGCGCGCCTGCCACTGGCCGCCCCCACCAGCCGGCTGTAGCGCGTGCGCCCACGCACCGCGCGGCCAGCACGCCGGGAGGCCCCCCCTCACCGGCCGGGGACGGTCCCACCCAGCCACCGCCGCGTATCGCTTCACACCCACATGCCATTCACGTTCGTGGGCATGGTGGGTATCGCTGAAACAACCGGTTGGTAGCTCAACCGATCGTCGCCATCACTGATTCACCTCTAGCGAGAACAACCGCACCACAACCGTTTACCAGTTGTTCATTTGCGTAACGTCACCAGCAAACGTAGACGTCCATCGCCATTTGCAAATTCAACGATTGTTGCATGCCTGTGTCAGGTGTCACGACACACTATGTCTGCCCACATACACGCAACAACATGTGCACGCTTCGCGAACACGTGGAAGGTGGCCCCCGTACGTATGCGATGTCCATTGCGCGAACGACTGTCAACCGGCCTCTGTCGCATGTCGCAGATGTGGAACGCAGTGCACCATGCTATCACGGTGTGTGAGAAGAGACGACTACGTCTGACAACACGCGCCACTACATCAACAGACGGCTCATGCTGATCGCCATCCACGGCATACCATACTGCAATCCAGCTCTTATAGGGAGACGACACGTAGCTGAGTGCACAATATTTGGACCGTATGGTTCGCCGTTGTTGGCGCAGTCGTGGTACGGTCACACATGTACCACGATGTATCATTCAGTACATGAGGACCAATGTGCAGTACAGTGTGTGATTTGGACGTACAACATCAGCGGACAGTTGACACACGCCGTACCACAACGTAGGCTGTGCTTCGCCATGCAAATGCCAATGAACAACTGCGAAGGGCATTGAGCATGTACGTCCTGCTGCCATCCGCATTACAGTGTATAGCTGCAAGGTGTTTAACATGAAGCGATACTCTGGGGACCAGGCAGTGCGAGTAGCAAACTATATTGCGGGGGTTGCAGTTAGGCAACACCACACTAATTTAACGCGTCGTATGACAATTACAGAGCAGGTTAAGGCCCAACGTGTGTTGGGTTAAGGCCCAACGTGTGTTGGGTTAAGGCCCAACGTGTGTTGGGTTAAGGCCCAACGTGTGTTGGGTTAAGGCCCAACGTGTGTTGGGTTAAGGCCCAACGTGTGTTGGGTTAAGGCCCAACGTGTGTTGGGTTAAGGCCCAACGTGTGTTGGGTTAAGGCCCAACGTGTGTTGGGTTAAGGCCCAACGTGTGTTGGGTTAAGGCCCAACGTGTGTTGGGTTAAGGCCCAACGTGTGTTGGGTTAAGGCCCAACGTGTGTTGGGTTAAGGCCCAACGTGTGTTGGGTTAAGGCCCAACGTGTGTTGGGTTAAGGCCCAACGTGTGTTGGGTTAAGGCCCAACGTGTGTTGGGTTAAGGCCCAACGTGTGTTGGGTTAAGGCCCAACGTGTGTTGGGTTAAGGCCCAACGTGTGTTGGGTTAAGGCCCAACGTGTGTTGGGTTAAGGCGCAACGTGTGTTGGGTTAAGGCGCAACGTGGGTTACGTTAAGGCGCAACGTGGGTTACGTTAAGGCGCAACGTGGGTTACGTTAAGGCGCAACGTGGGTTACGTTAAGGCGCAACGTGGGTTACGTTAAGGCGCAACGTGGGTTACGTTAAGGCGCAACGTGGGTTACGTTAAGGCCCAATATAGGTTAGGTTAAGGCCCAATATAGGTTAGGTTAAGGCCCAATATAGGTTAGGTTAAGGCCCAATATAGGTTAGGTTAAGGCCCAATATAGGTTAGGTTAAGGTACAATATAGGTTAGGTTAAGGTACAATATAGGTTAGGTTAAGGTACAATATAGGTTAGGTTAAGGTACAATATGGGTTAGGTTAAGGTACAATATGGGTTAGGTTAAGGCGCAATATGGGTTAGGTTAAGGCGCAATATGGGTTAGGTTAAGGCGCAATATGGGTTAGGTTAAGGCGCAATATGGGTTAGGTTAAGGCGCAATATGGGTTAGGTTAAGGCGCAATATGGGTTAGGTTAAGGCGCAATATGGGTTAGGTTAAGGCGCAATATGGGTTAGGTTAAGGCGCAATATGGGTTAGGTTAAGGTACAATATAGGTTAGGTTAAGGTACAATATAGGTTAGGTTAAGGTACAATATAGGTTAGGTTAAGGTACAATATGGGTTAGGTTAAGGTACAATATAGGTTAGGTTAAGGCACAATATGGGTTAGGTTAAGGCGCAATATGGGTTAGGGTAAGGCGCAATATGGGTTAGGTTAAGGCGCAATATGGGTTAGGTTAAGGCGCAACGTGGGTTACGTTAAGGCGCAACGTGGGTTACGTTAAGGCGCAACGTGGGTTACGTTAAGGCGCAACGTGGGTTACGTTAAGGCGCAACGTGGGTTACGTTAAGGCGCAACGTGGGTTACGTTAAGGCCCAATATAGGTTAGGTTAAGGCCCAATATAGGTTAGGTTAAGGCCCAATATAGGTTAGGTTAAGGCCCAATATAGGTTAGGTTAAGGCCCAATATAGGTTAGGTTAAGGTACAATATAGGTTAGGTTAAGGTACAATATAGGTTAGGTTAAGGTACAATATGGGTTAGGTTAAGGCGCAATATGGGTTAGGTTAAGGCGCAATATGGGTTAGGTTAAGGCGCAATATGGGTTAGGTTAAGGCGCAACGTGGGTTACGTTAAGGCGCAACGTGGGTTACGTTAAGGCGCAACGTGGGTTACGTTAAGGCGCAACGTGGGTTACGTTAAGGCGCAACGTGGGTTACGTTAAGGCCCAATATAGGTTAGGTTAAGGCCCAATATAGGTTAGGTTAAGGCCCAATATAGGTTAGGTTAAGGCCCAATATAGGTTAGGTTAAGGTACAATATGGGTTAGGTTAAGGTACAATATGGGTTAGGTTAAGGTACAATATAGGTTAGGTTAAGGCGCAACGTGGGTTACGTTAAGGCCCAATATAGGTTAGGTTAAGGCCCAATATAGGTTAGGTTAAGGCCCAATATAGGTTAGGTTAAGGCCCAATATAGGTTAGGTTAAGGCCCAATATAGGTTAGGTTAAGGTACAATATAGGTTAGGTTAAGGTACAATATAGGTTAGGTTAAGGTACAATATGGGTTAGGTTAAGGTACAATATGGGTTAGGTTAAGGTACAATATAGGTTAGGTTAAGGCGCAATATGGGTTAGGTTAAGGCGCAATATGGGTTAGGTTAAGGCGCAATATGGGTTAGGTTAAGGCGCAATATGGGTTAGGTTAAGGCACAATACGGGTTAGGTTAAGGCACAATACGGGTTAGGTTAAGGCACAATACGGGTTAGGTTAAGGCACACATTGTTGTAAGGAAAGGTGTTTTCGGGGGGGGGGGGGGGGCTGGTTTGTTGATTGTGATTATCGTAAGTAAATGACTGCGGCATCATCTGATTTGCCACGTCAGGGTGCACCTTTGGCTCATAACAGGCGGCGCTCTGATTCCATGCTTGTGGCAGACCTGTGTCTTTCATTCGTGCCATTGTTTGTGTGGTGTGACAGGAGGCAGTATTGTGATGTTGGGTGCACCCCTGTGTAGGACATGTGTGGGTGTTGGTGGCTTAGCTGAGCAATGGTGGTTGTCGGAAGGGTGGGATATTCTGTTTTCC
>NW_025726205.1:27500-32500 GCF_021461395.2 Schistocerca americana | reverse complement strand
CGGATCGCTGGCTGGCATCGTTTATGGTTAGAACTAGGGCGGTATCTGATCGCCTTCGAACCTCTAACTTTCGTTCTTGATTAATGAAAACATACTTGGCAAATGCTTTCGCTTCTGTTCGTCTTGCGACGATCCAAGAATTTCACCTCTAACGTCGCAATACGAATGCCCCCGCCTGTCCCTATTAATCATTACCTCGGGTTCCGAAAACCAACAAAATAGAACCGAGGTCCTATTCCATTATTCCATGCACACAGTATTCAGGCGGGCTTGCCTGCTTTAAGCACTCTAATTTGTTCAAAGTAAACGTGCCGGCCCACCGAGACACTCACTCAAGAGCACCCTGGTAGGATTGCAACGGGGTCCGCCTCGGGACGCACGAGCACGCACGAGGCGCGTCGCACGCCTTCAGCTCGCCCCACCGGCAGGACGTCCCACGATACATGCCAGTTAAACACCGACGGGCGGTGAACCAACAGCGTGGGACACAAATCCAACTACGAGCTTTTTAACCGCAACAACTTTAATATACGCTATTGGAGCTGGAATTACCGCGGCTGCTGGCACCAGACTTGCCCTCCAATAGATACTCGTTAAAGGATTTAAAGTGTACTCATTCCGATTACGGGGCCTCGGATGAGTCCCGTATCGTTATTTTTCGTCACTACCTCCCCGTGCCGGGAGTGGGTAATTTGCGCGCCTGCTGCCTTCCTTGGATGTGGTAGCCGTTTCTCAGGCTCCCTCTCCGGAATCGAACCCTGATTCCCCGTTACCCGTTACAACCATGGTAGGCGCAGAACCTACCATCGACAGTTGATAAGGCAGACATTTGAAAGATGCGTCGCCGGTACGAGGACCGTGCGATCAGCCCAAAGTTATTCAGAGTCACCAAGGCAAACGGACCGGACGAGCCGACCGATTGGTTTTGATCTAATAAAAGCGTCCCTTCCATCTCTGGTCGGGACTCTGTTTGCATGTATTAGCTCTAGAATTACCACAGTTATCCAAGTAACGTGGGTACGATCTAAGGAACCATAACTGATTTAATGAGCCATTCGCGGTTTCACCTTAATGCGGCTTGTACTGAGACATGCATGGCTTAATCTTTGAGACAAGCATATGACTACTGGCAGGATCAACCAGGGAGCTGCGTCAACTAGAGCTGAGCAGCCGGCCGCCCGGGAGTGTGTCCCGGGGGCCCGCGCGAACACGCAAGCGTCCGCTCAATTATTCTGCAAACAGGAGGAGGCTGAGCTCCCCTGCACAATACACCTCGAAACCCTCTCAGGTCCCGGCGGCGCGCAGCGCCGTCCTAAGTACTTGGTCGGGTTCGAGAGAGGCGCAATCGCCCGGAGTTTGGCGAGTAGACGCTTTAGGTGCGACCACCCGTGCTCCCAACTGAGCTTGCCGCTGCCGACAGAGGCCCGGGAGCGTGCTGTCGTGGCATTGCCGGCGGGAGACAACACGCGCCACCTACGGTGGCCGGCAGCTCCAACGCCAGCGCCACAGAAGGACAAAAGCCCCACTTGGGTGCCGAAGCGAACTCTCCCAGCACAGCGCACGCGCCAACACGTCCGCACAGCTGCGATACAAACCACCTGCGAGAACCGCAGAGGCGACCGAGCAGCAGACGGCGTCGCGGCGCCGAGCGCCGGGCGGCGGCGCATCCTCAGCGCACACAGTCCTCAATCGGACCAGCACACTGCAGATGTCCACCGCGCTTCGCACCGGGCCCGCGAGGACCTACTTTGGCCGCACGGCGCCGCGTGCAGGGTGCGCCGGCGCGCAGCTGCGCCGCCTGCCGCCTCCGTCGGCCGGCGCGCCTGCCACTGGCCGCCCCCACCAGCCGGCTGTAGCGCGTGCGCCCACGCACCGCGCGGCCAGCACGCCGGGAGGCCCCCCCTCACCGGCCGGGGACGGTCCCACCCAGCCACCGCCGCGTATCGCTTCACACCCACATGCCATTCACGTTCGTGGGCATGGTGGGTATCGCTGAAACAACCGGTTGGTAGCTCAACCGATCGTCGCCATCACTGATTCACCTCTAGCGAGAACAACCGCACCACAACCGTTTACCAGTTGTTCATTTGCGTAACGTCACCAGCAAACGTAGACGTCCATCGCCATTTGCAAATTCAACGATTGTTGCATGCCTGTGTCAGGTGTCACGACACACTATGTCTGCCCACATACACGCAACAACATGTGCACGCTTCGCGAACACGTGGAAGGTGGCCCCCGTACGTATGCGATGTCCATTGCGCGAACGACTGTCAACCGGCCTCTGTCGCATGTCGCAGATGTGGAACGCAGTGCACCATGCTATCACGGTGTGTGAGAAGAGACGACTACGTCTGACAACACGCGCCACTACATCAACAGACGGCTCATGCTGATCGCCATCCACGGCATACCATACTGCAATCCAGCTCTTATAGGGAGACGACACGTAGCTGAGTGCACAATATTTGGACCGTATGGTTCGCCGTTGTTGGCGCAGTCGTGGTACGGTCACACATGTACCACGATGTATCATTCAGTACATGAGGACCAATGTGCAGTACAGTGTGTGATTTGGACGTACAACATCAGCGGACAGTTGACACACGCCGTACCACAACGTAGGCTGTGCTTCGCCATGCAAATGCCAATGAACAACTGCGAAGGGCATTGAGCATGTACGTCCTGCTGCCATCCGCATTACAGTGTATAGCTGCAAGGTGTTTAACATGAAGCGATACTCTGGGGACCAGGCAGTGCGAGTAGCAAACTATATTGCGGGGGTTGCAGTTAGGCAACACCACACTAATTTAACGCGTCGTATGACAATTACAGAGCAGGTTAAGGCCCAACGTGTGTTGGGTTAAGGCCCAACGTGTGTTGGGTTAAGGCCCAACGTGTGTTGGGTTAAGGCCCAACGTGTGTTGGGTTAAGGCCCAACGTGTGTTGGGTTAAGGCCCAACGTGTGTTGGGTTAAGGCCCAACGTGTGTTGGGTTAAGGCCCAACGTGTGTTGGGTTAAGGCCCAACGTGTGTTGGGTTAAGGCCCAACGTGTGTTGGGTTAAGGCCCAACGTGTGTTGGGTTAAGGCCCAACGTGTGTTGGGTTAAGGCCCAACGTGTGTTGGGTTAAGGCCCAACGTGTGTTGGGTTAAGGCCCAACGTGTGTTGGGTTAAGGCCCAACGTGTGTTGGGTTAAGGCCCAACGTGTGTTGGGTTAAGGCCCAACGTGTGTTGGGTTAAGGCCCAACGTGTGTTGGGTTAAGGCCCAACGTGTGTTGGGTTAAGGCGCAACGTGTGTTGGGTTAAGGCGCAACGTGGGTTACGTTAAGGCGCAACGTGGGTTACGTTAAGGCGCAACGTGGGTTACGTTAAGGCGCAACGTGGGTTACGTTAAGGCGCAACGTGGGTTACGTTAAGGCGCAACGTGGGTTACGTTAAGGCGCAACGTGGGTTACGTTAAGGCGCAACGTGGGTTACGTTAAGGCCCAATATAGGTTAGGTTAAGGCCCAATATAGGTTAGGTTAAGGCCCAATATAGGTTAGGTTAAGGCCCAATATAGGTTAGGTTAAGGTACAATATAGGTTAGGTTAAGGTACAATATAGGTTAGGTTAAGGTACAATATAGGTTAGGTTAAGGTACAATATGGGTTAGGTTAAGGTACAATATGGGTTAGGTTAAGGCGCAATATGGGTTAGGTTAAGGCGCAATATGGGTTAGGTTAAGGCGCAATATGGGTTAGGTTAAGGCGCAATATGGGTTAGGTTAAGGCGCAATATGGGTTAGGTTAAGGCACAATATGGGTTAGGTTAAGGCGCAATATGGGTTAGGTTAAGGCGCAATATGGGTTAGGTTAAGGCGCAATATGGGTTAGGTTAAGGTACAATATAGGTTAGGTTAAGGTACAATATAGGTTAGGTTAAGGTACAATATAGGTTAGGTTAAGGTACAATATGGGTTAGGTTAAGGTACAATATAGGTTAGGTTAAGGCACAATATGGGTTAGGTTAAGGCGCAATATGGGTTAGGGTAAGGCGCAATATGGGTTAGGTTAAGGCGCAATATGGGTTAGGTTAAGGCGCAACGTGGGTTACGTTAAGGCGCAACGTGGGTTACGTTAAGGCGCAACGTGGGTTACGTTAAGGCGCAACGTGGGTTACGTTAAGGCGCAACGTGGGTTACGTTAAGGCGCAACGTGGGTTACGTTAAGGCCCAATATAGGTTAGGTTAAGGCCCAATATAGGTTAGGTTAAGGCCCAATATAGGTTAGGTTAAGGCCCAATATAGGTTAGGTTAAGGCCCAATATAGGTTAGGTTAAGGTACAATATAGGTTAGGTTAAGGTACAATATAGGTTAGGTTAAGGTACAATATGGGTTAGGTTAAGGCGCAATATGGGTTAGGTTAAGGCGCAATATGGGTTAGGTTAAGGCGCAATATGGGTTAGGTTAAGGCGCAACGTGGGTTACGTTAAGGCGCAACGTGGGTTACGTTAAGGCGCAACGTGGGTTACGTTAAGGCGCAAAGTGGGTTACGTTAAGGCGCAACGTGGGTTACGTTAAGGCCCAATATAGGTTAGGTTAAGGCCCAATATAGGTTAGGTTAAGGCCCAATATAGGTTAGGTTAAGGCCCAATATAGGTTAGGTTAAGGTACAATATGGGTTAGGTTAAGGTACAATATGGGTTAGGTTAAGGTACAATATAGGTTAGGTTAAGGCGCAACGTGGGTTACGTTAAGGCCCAATATAGGTTAGGTTAAGGCCCAATATAGGTTAGGTTAAGGCCCAATATAGGTTAGGTTAAGGCCCAATATAGGTTAGGTTAAGGCCCAATATAGGTTAGGTTAAGGTACAATATAGGTTAGGTTAAGGTACAATATAGGTTAGGTTAAGGTACAATATGGGTTAGGTTAAGGTACAATATGGGTTAGGTTAAGGTACAATATAGGTTAGGTTAAGGCACAATATGGGTTAGGTTAAGGCGCAATATGGGTTAGGTTA
>NW_025726205.1:20000-22500 GCF_021461395.2 Schistocerca americana | reverse complement strand
GAATCTCCCATCGCTAGCGCCGGAATGTTGTTGTTACCTGCCCGAAAGACGACAGACTCATCAACCTTTATCTTCTTCTCCCGACCTGATGCAACCAGGGCGAGAGAGAAGCACTTCTTAGGGTTGATCTCGAGACCGAGGTCACCTAGGGCCGTTGCAGCGATGGTGATTAGCTCCTGCAACCCATCCTTCGTCTCGGCGAACAGAAGAAGATCATCCGCAAACGCAGCAGCATTTATTCTTCGGCCGAGAATACGGGCACCAACATGCTCAGGAAGACGGGAAAGGAGAATGTCTATAGACATATTGAAGAGGATGGGGGATAAGGGATCACCTTGCCGCACACCCCTCGAAGGCCGCACTAGATCTGACGACTTCCCAGCACCACAGATAACCGTCGAGCCCGCCTCATAGCACCCCAGGATGTAGTCAATGAACTCGACCGGCAGACCATGGGCCCTAAGCACAGGACCTAGGGCACCATGGGACAGCGAGTCGAAGGCCCTTGACACATCCAGCGATGCTACATACAGCGAGCTGGCGGTGCTCCGTGCCTGGGTCATCGCCAGATCCAGCAGAAAGGTGTTATGGAGCATCCCATCCTGTGGGATGAAAGCCCGCTGACGACCGTCCAAGGCACAGTGACGCATAAGGCGGCCAACCAGGACCTTGTGAAAGACCCTGGTCAGCACCGAACACACTGTGATAGGTCGGAAGTCAGCGGGGGATGCTACGGCGGTCTTCTTGGGCAGCAAGGTGGTACGAGCCTGTAGGAGACGGGATGGGAGGGAACGTGAGAGGAGTAGGAGGTTGAGGAATTTAAGAAGAGCCTCACGAGGAAGGCGACGTAACTGGGATGGTGTAAGGCGATCAGGGCCTGCAGCAGAGTTGCGAGGGGGAAGAGCTGCAGCTACCTCTTCTGCAGTAATAGGCGCCCATAGAACTTCGAAGGGCACACACTTGCAAAATGGCAACAACTTACCTGAGAGACCCTCCCCACGTGGAGGCCGAGACCTGACACGAGGAGGAGTGAAGAGATCCCTCCAAAACTCAATCAGCCCCGGGATGGTGGGTGGCTGATGGAGAAGTGTGCCATCGAGAAGACCATTAATGCAGCGCGCTGGATTCTTCTTAAAAGCACGCTGCACTACAGCATATTCCCACCTTCTTCTCGCCCGCTTCCGCTCCGGCGGCTGTTGAAATTCCTTACCAGGAGCTTGACAAACAAGTGGTTCCCTGCTACCTAGTTCTTCAAGAGCGGGAACAAGCATGGCTTGGATGGTACTCCGGCTAGCAGTGGGGCCCAAGGCCACAACTGCATCAAGTGAGCGGAAACGCGGGCCCGAGGAGGGCAACTCAGCTAACAGGGACCAGATAGCACGATCGGCATCTTCCCCCGGAGAAGATGACTGTGGTGAGGAAGAGCCCACAGCAGATCCGTCTACAGAGGCCTGATGATCTTCGTCTCCCTTTGAGAGCTCAGCAGCAAAGTTGGCCACCATGTTCTTATAGGCCTGCACCCTGCGCTGACACTTGATAGATTCAAGTGTGCGCTCTGGGAAGGCTTTGGCCAGCTCTTGGTTAAAGAACCGGCACCCTTGGAGGGACAAAGTCGCCTCAGCATGCGCAAGACGGAGCAACTCTTCTTGCGACCACCTGGCCTTCTTCCTTTCCGTTCGCACTTCCGCGTTGGCGGCATCAGGGTGGGCACGACGGCGATGAACGCCGAGCCCGGTCTTTGTTGAAAAGGACCGCAGACATTCAGGGCAGACAGCGGGGAGCGGCGCTCGACCCGCACTGGTTGGCTGGCTGGAAAGCTTAAGAGAGTCATAGTTACTCCCGCCGTTTACCCGCGCTTGCTTGAATTTCTTCACGTTGACATTCAGAGCACTGGGCAGAAATCACATTGCGTCAACACCCGCTAGGGCCATCGCAATGCTTTGTTTTAATTAGACAGTCGGATTCCCCCAGTCCGTGCCAGTTCTGAGTTGATCGTTGAATGGCGGCCGAAGAGAATCCGCGCACCCGCGCGCCCCCGGAGGAGCACGCTAAGGCGGACGCGGCCTCGCAGCAAGGAAGATCCGTGGGAGGCCAAGGCACGGGACCGAGCTCGGATCCTGCACGCAGGTTGAAGCACCGGGGCGCGAACGCCGCGCAGGCGCGCGCATCCTGCACCGCCGGCCAGCACGAGGCCAACCAACGGCGAGAGCAGACCACGCCCGCGCTAAACGCCCGCACTTACCGGCACCCCTACGGCACTCACCTCGCCCAGGCCCGGCACGTTAGCGCTGACCCACTTCCCGACCAAGCCCGACACGCCCCGATCCTCAGAGCCAATCCTTATCCCGAAGTTACGGATCCAATTTGCCGACTTCCCTTACCTACATTATTCTATCGACTAGAGGCTCTTCACCTTGGAGACCTGCTGCGGATATGGGTACGAACCGGCGCGACACCTCCACGTGGCCCTCTCCCGGATTTTCAAGGTCCGAGGGGAAGA
>NW_025726205.1:10000-15000 GCF_021461395.2 Schistocerca americana | reverse complement strand
CGCAATCGCCCGGAGTTTGGCGAGTAGACGCTTTAGGTGCGACCACCCGTGCTCCCAACTGAGCTTGCCGCTGCCGACAGAGGCCCGGGAGCGTGCTGTCGTGGCATTGCCGGCGGGAGACAACACGCGCCACCTACGGTGGCCGGCAGCTCCAACGCCAGCGCCACAGAAGGACAAAAGCCCCACTTGGGTGCCGAAGCGAACTCTCCCAGCACAGCGCACGCGCCAACACGTCCGCACAGCTGCGATACAAACCACCTGCGAGAACCGCAGAGGCGACCGAGCAGCAGACGGCGTCGCGGCGCCGAGCGCCGGGCGGCGGCGCATCCTCAGCGCACACAGTCCTCAATCGGACCAGCACACTGCAGATGTCCACCGCGCTTCGCACCGGGCCCGCGAGGACCTACTTTGGCCGCACGGCGCCGCGTGCAGGGTGCGCCGGCGCGCAGCTGCGCCGCCTGCCGCCTCCGTCGGCCGGCGCGCCTGCCACTGGCCGCCCCCACCAGCCGGCTGTAGCGCGTGCGCCCACGCACCGCGCGGCCAGCACGCCGGGAGGCCCCCCCTCACCGGCCGGGGACGGTCCCACCCAGCCACCGCCGCGTATCGCTTCACACCCACATGCCATTCACGTTCGTGGGCATGGTGGGTATCGCTGAAACAACCGGTTGGTAGCTCAACCGATCGTCGCCATCACTGATTCACCTCTAGCGAGAACAACCGCACCACAACCGTTTACCAGTTGTTCATTTGCGTAACGTCACCAGCAAACGTAGACGTCCATCGCCATTTGCAAATTCAACGATTGTTGCATGCCTGTGTCAGGTGTCACGACACACTATGTCTGCCCACATACACGCAACAACATGTGCACGCTTCGCGAACACGTGGAAGGTGGCCCCCGTACGTATGCGATGTCCATTGCGCGAACGACTGTCAACCGGCCTCTGTCGCATGTCGCAGATGTGGAACGCAGTGCACCATGCTATCACGGTGTGTGAGAAGAGACGACTACGTCTGACAACACGCGCCACTACATCAACAGACGGCTCATGCTGATCGCCATCCACGGCATACCATACTGCAATCCAGCTCTTATAGGGAGACGACACGTAGCTGAGTGCACAATATTTGGACCGTATGGTTCGCCGTTGTTGGCGCAGTCGTGGTACGGTCACACATGTACCACGATGTATCATTCAGTACATGAGGACCAATGTGCAGTACAGTGTGTGATTTGGACGTACAACATCAGCGGACAGTTGACACACGCCGTACCACAACGTAGGCTGTGCTTCGCCATGCAAATGCCAATGAACAACTGCGAAGGGCATTGAGCATGTACGTCCTGCTGCCATCCGCATTACAGTGTATAGCTGCAAGGTGTTTAACATGAAGCGATACTCTGGGGACCAGGCAGTGCGAGTAGCAAACTATATTGCGGGGGTTGCAGTTAGGCAACACCACACTAATTTAACGCGTCGTATGACAATTACAGAGCAGGTTAAGGCCCAACGTGTGTTGGGTTAAGGCCCAACGTGTGTTGGGTTAAGGCCCAACGTGTGTTGGGTTAAGGCCCAACGTGTGTTGGGTTAAGGCCCAACGTGTGTTGGGTTAAGGCCCAACGTGTGTTGGGTTAAGGCCCAACGTGTGTTGGGTTAAGGCCCAACGTGTGTTGGGTTAAGGCCCAACGTGTGTTGGGTTAAGGCCCAACGTGTGTTGGGTTAAGGCCCAACGTGTGTTGGGTTAAGGCCCAACGTGTGTTGGGTTAAGGCCCAACGTGTGTTGGGTTAAGGCCCAACGTGTGTTGGGTTAAGGCCCAACGTGTGTTGGGTTAAGGCCCAACGTGTGTTGGGTTAAGGCCCAACGTGTGTTGGGTTAAGGCCCAACGTGTGTTGGGTTAAGGCCCAACGTGTGTTGGGTTAAGGCCCAACGTGTGTTGGGTTAAGGC
The DNA here is from genome assembly GCF_021461395.2 of Schistocerca americana. Classification (NCBI taxonomy): domain Eukaryota; kingdom Metazoa; phylum Arthropoda; class Insecta; order Orthoptera; family Acrididae; genus Schistocerca; species Schistocerca americana. The sequence continues at coordinate 13,052 of NW_025726205.1, read as the reverse complement.
CCAACGTGTGTTGGGTTAAGGCCCAACGTGTGTTGGGTTAAGGCCCAACGTGTGTTGGGTTAAGGCGCAACGTGTGTTGGGTTAAGGCGCAACGTGGGTTACGTTAAGGCGCAACGTGGGTTACGTTAAGGCGCAACGTGGGTTACGTTAAGGCGCAACGTGGGTTACGTTAAGGCGCAACGTGGGTTACGTTAAGGCGCAACGTGGGTTACGTTAAGGCGCAACGTGGGTTACGTTAAGGCGCAACGTGGGTTACGTTAAGGCCCAATATAGGTTAGGTTAAGGCCCAATATAGGTTAGGTTAAGGCCCAATATAGGTTAGGTTAAGGCCCAATATAGGTTAGGTTAAGGCCCAATATAGGTTAGGTTAAGGTACAATATAGGTTAGGTTAAGGTACAATATAGGTTAGGTTAAGGTACAATATAGGTTAGGTTAAGGTACAATATGGGTTAGGTTAAGGTACAATATGGGTTAGGTTAAGGCGCAATATGGGTTAGGTTAAGGCGCAATATGGGTTAGGTTAAGGCGCAATATGGGTTAGGTTAAGGCGCAATATGGGTTAGGTTAAGGCGCAATATGGGTTAGGTTAAGGCGCAATATGGGTTAGGTTAAGGCGCAATATGGGTTAGGTTAAGGCGCAATATGGGTTAGGTTAAGGCGCAATATGGGTTAGGTTAAGGTACAATATAGGTTAGGTTAAGGTACAATATAGGTTAGGTTAAGGTACAATATAGGTTAGGTTAAGGTACAATATGGGTTAGGTTAAGGTACAATATAGGTTAGGTTAAGGCACAATATGGGTTAGGTTAAGGCGCAATATGGGTTAGGGTAAGGCGCAATATGGGTTAGGTTAAGGCGCAATATGGGTTAGGTTAAGGCGCAACGTGGGTTACGTTAAGGCGCAACGTGGGTTACGTTAAGGCGCAACGTGGGTTACGTTAAGGCGCAACGTGGGTTACGTTAAGGCGCAACGTGGGTTACGTTAAGGCGCAACGTGGGTTACGTTAAGGCCCAATATAGGTTAGGTTAAGGCCCAATATAGGTTAGGTTAAGGCCCAATATAGGTTAGGTTAAGGCCCAATATAGGTTAGGTTAAGGCCCAATATAGGTTAGGTTAAGGTACAATATAGGTTAGGTTAAGGTACAATATAGGTTAGGTTAAGGTACAATATGGGTTAGGTTAAGGCGCAATATGGGTTAGGTTAAGGCGCAATATGGGTTAGGTTAAGGCGCAATATGGGTTAGGTTAAGGCGCAACGTGGGTTACGTTAAGGCGCAACGTGGGTTACGTTAAGGCGCAACGTGGGTTACGTTAAGGCGCAACGTGGGTTACGTTAAGGCGCAACGTGGGTTACGTTAAGGCCCAATATAGGTTAGGTTAAGGCCCAATATAGGTTAGGTTAAGGCCCAATATAGGTTAGGTTAAGGCCCAATATAGGTTAGGTTAAGGTACAATATGGGTTAGGTTAAGGTACAATATGGGTTAGGTTAAGGTACAATATAGGTTAGGTTAAGGCGCAACGTGGGTTACGTTAAGGCCCAATATAGGTTAGGTTAAGGCCCAATATAGGTTAGGTTAAGGCCCAATATAGGTTAGGTTAAGGCCCAATATAGGTTAGGTTAAGGCCCAATATAGGTTAGGTTAAGGTACAATATAGGTTAGGTTAAGGTACAATATAGGTTAGGTTAAGGTACAATATGGGTTAGGTTAAGGTACAATATGGGTTAGGTTAAGGTACAATATAGGTTAGGTTAAGGCACAATATGGGTTAGGTTAAGGCGCAATATGGGTTAGGTTAAGGCGCAATATGGGTTAGGTTAAGGCGCAATATGGGTTAGGTTAAGGCGCAATATGGGTTAGGTTAAGGCACAATACGGGTTAGGTTAAGGCACAATACGGGTTAGGTTAAGGCACAATACGGGTTAGGTTAAGGCACACATTGTTGTAAGGAAAGGTGTTTTCGGGGGGGGGGGGGGGCTGGTTTGTTGATTGTGATTATCGTAAGTAAATGACTGCGGCATCATCTGATTTGCCACGTCAGGGTGCACCTTTGGCTCATAACAGGCGGCGCTCTGATTCCATGCTTGTGGCAGACCTGTGTCTTTCATTCGTGCCATTGTTTGTGTGGTGTGACAGGAGGCAGTATTGTGATGTTGGGTGCACCCCTGTGTAGGACATGTGTGGGTGTTGGTGGCTTAGCTGAGCAATGGTGGTTGTCGGAAGGGTGGGATATTCTGTTTTCCGAGTGGACCTCCCGGTCTGGTTATGATAGTGTGGATTGTCTAATGTGGCAGAGAGGATGCACTGGGTGTTGTTCCATGCTGGTGCTTAGATATTGTCTGTGTGCCTGTTACAGGCAGAGAGTAGTGCGTGATAAGAGTGTCTGGCTGACGTGTGATTGTGAGCAGAGTCTTTCAGCATGTATACGGACAGTTGTATACATTATCTGTATTCTGATGGCTCTATCTATTACTAATCAGCGCCGTGTATACGTTTAATCCGGTTCCAGTCGAAACTATTGTATCTCTGTACATTAGTGACACGGCGAGCCCGCTATGTAGTTACTCGTCTCGGCAGCTTCCACCGGTGTATGGCAAATGATTATAAGGAATCAGTCTAGTCGTCAATACCGATAGTGTGACGTCACATGTCTGGGGTGGGGGACGCTGCGCCCTTCCGGTGGGTCATGGCCTAGGAAGACTCTTCCCACGCAGGGGGGCTTGGACTGTCATTGACTCTTCCGAGTAATATACTTGCCGTACGTTTTTGCGACTGCGAGTGCAACGCTCACCGGTACCGACATGGATGGAGCGCCTCCTAGCTGCCGCTGAGCATCTGCATTCGTACAGAGAGCAACGCGCTCGCGTCTGTAGCTCGTACGTGGTACAGCTCGCAGCTCATGTATAGGGACAGCGGGAATGTCGCATATTGGACATAACTCTTCATGAAACGCACGTTATAGGGGTGGATTGCACATTGCGAGTGCGAGCAAAGTCCGCCGTTCATCCGCTGGAGCTGCGAGTTGGGCGGTTGGGGTGGGGCACGAACAG
>NW_025726205.1:0-2500 GCF_021461395.2 Schistocerca americana | reverse complement strand
TTCGTCTTGCGACGATCCAAGAATTTCACCTCTAACGTCGCAATACGAATGCCCCCGCCTGTCCCTATTAATCATTACCTCGGGTTCCGAAAACCAACAAAATAGAACCGAGGTCCTATTCCATTATTCCATGCACACAGTATTCAGGCGGGCTTGCCTGCTTTAAGCACTCTAATTTGTTCAAAGTAAACGTGCCGGCCCACCGAGACACTCACTCAAGAGCACCCTGGTAGGATTGCAACGGGGTCCGCCTCGGGACGCACGAGCACGCACGAGGCGCGTCGCACGCCTTCAGCTCGCCCCACCGCAGGACGTCCCACGATACATGCCAGTTAAACACCGACGGGCGGTGAACCAACAGCGTGGGACACAAATCCAACTACGAGCTTTTTAACCGCAACAACTTTAATATACGCTATTGGAGCTGGAATTACCGCGGCTGCTGGCACCAGACTTGCCCTCCAATAGATACTCGTTAAAGGATTTAAAGTGTACTCATTCCGATTACGGGGCCTCGGATGAGTCCCGTATCGTTATTTTTCGTCACTACCTCCCCGTGCCGGGAGTGGGTAATTTGCGCGCCTGCTGCCTTCCTTGGATGTGGTAGCCGTTTCTCAGGCTCCCTCTCCGGAATCGAACCCTGATTCCCCGTTACCCGTTACAACCATGGTAGGCGCAGAACCTACCATCGACAGTTGATAAGGCAGACATTTGAAAGATGCGTCGCCGGTACGAGGACCGTGCGATCAGCCCAAAGTTATTCAGAGTCACCAAGGCAAACGGACCGGACGAGCCGACCGATTGGTTTTGATCTAATAAAAGCGTCCCTTCCATCTCTGGTCGGGACTCTGTTTGCATGTATTAGCTCTAGAATTACCACAGTTATCCAAGTAACGTGGGTACGATCTAAGGAACCATAACTGATTTAATGAGCCATTCGCGGTTTCACCTTAATGCGGCTTGTACTGAGACATGCATGGCTTAATCTTTGAGACAAGCATATGACTACTGGCAGGATCAACCAGGGAGCTGCGTCAACTAGAGCTGAGCAGCCGGCCGCCCGGAGTGTGTCCCGGGGGCCCGCGCGAACACGCAAGCGTCCGCTCAATTATTCTGCAAACAGGAGGAGGCTGAGCTCCCCTGCACAATACACCTCGAAACCCTCTCAGGTCCCGGCGGCGCGCAGCGCCGTCCTAAGTACTTGGTCGGGTTCGAGAGAGGCGCAATCGCCCGGAGTTTGGCGAGTAGACGCTTTAGGTGCGACCACCCGTGCTCCCAACTGAGCTTGCCGCTGCCGACAGAGGCCCGGGAGCGTGCTGTCGTGGCATTGCCGGCGGGAGACAACACGCGCCACCTACGGTGGCCGGCAGCTCCAACGCCAGCGCCACAGAAGGACAAAAGCCCCACTTGGGTGCCGAAGCGAACTCTCCCAGCACAGCGCACGCGCCAACACGTCCGCACAGCTGCGATACAAACCACCTGCGAGAACCGCAGAGGCGACCGAGCAGCAGACGGCGTCGCGGCGCCGAGCGCCGGGCGGCGGCGCATCCTCAGCGCACACAGTCCTCAATCGGACCAGCACACTGCAGATGTCCACCGCGCTTCGCACCGGGCCCGCGAGGACCTACTTTGGCCGCACGGCGCCGCGTGCAGGGTGCGCCGGCGCGCAGCTGCGCCGCCTGCCGCCTCCGTCGGCCGGCGCGCCTGCCACTGGCCGCCCCCACCAGCCGGCTGTAGCGCGTGCGCCCACGCACCGCGCGGCCAGCACGCCGGGAGGCCCCCCCTCACCGGCCGGGGACGGTCCCACCCAGCCACCGCCGCGTATCGCTTCACACCCACATGCCATTCACGTTCGTGGGCATGGTGGGTATCGCTGAAACAACCGGTTGGTAGCTCAACCGATCGTCGCCATCACTGATTCACCTCTAGCGAGAACAACCGCACCACAACCGTTTACCAGTTGTTCATTTGCGTAACGTCACCAGCAAACGTAGACGTCCATCGCCATTTGCAAATTCAACGATTGTTGCATGCCTGTGTCAGGTGTCACGACACACTATGTCTGCCCACATACACGCAACAACATGTGCACGCTTCGCGAACACGTGGAAGGTGGCCCCCCGTACGTATGCGATGTCCATTGCGCGAACGACTGTCAACCGCCTCTGTCGCATGTCGCAGATGTGGAACGCAGTGCACCATGCTATCACGGTGTGTGAGAAGAGACGACTACGTCTGACAACACGCGCCACTACATCAACAGACGGCTCATGCTGATCGCCATCCACGGCATACCATACTGCAATCCAGCTCTTATAGGGAGACGACACGTAGCTGAGTGCACAATATTTGGACCGTATGGTTCGCCGTTGTTGGCGCAGTCGTGGTACGGTCACACATGTACCACGATGTATCATTCAGTACATGAGGACCAATGTGCAGTACAGTGTGTGATTTGGACGTACAACATCAGCGGACAGTTGACACACGCCGTACCACA
>NW_025726204.1:0-112999 GCF_021461395.2 Schistocerca americana | reverse complement strand
GGTTTCGGCGGTTAGGCTGCGTCGCAGCGGGCGCTGGCCTTCCCGCGGCCGTGCTTGTGGGTGGGAGAGACTAGAAAACGGCCCTTTTCAGGGCCACCACACTGTTCGGAAGTTGAAAAGTGCGAAAGAGTCTGTGTTGTTGCTGCGTGTGTGCGCGCTGTGTTGTTTGTTTGTTTGTTTCTTTCTTTCCGTTTGAGCGACGTGATGTGACTGGGAGGGGAGAAGGAAAGGAAACGTGTCATGTGGCTGGCTGTGTGTGGAGCTGCTTCGTTTGTGTGTCTTTGTATCGATCGCGACGGAGATGGCGGGCGGGCTGTGTGTTGTTGTGCGAGAGGCGGTGATTATTTGCTTGCGTGGTTTGTCTCTGTGTGTTTGTTTGCGGCGGCGTTGGGGTTTCCGAGGCAAGGCGTGTGGGCATAGGCGGCCGGATCAGCTGTTTCGTTCGTGTCGACGGCCGTTGCGCGCGGGAGTGGAGGGCGGTGTGTCGACACGCCTCCCTTTAACAATGGTCATTATTGCTGCCGTTGTCGGTTTGGAAGGCGACTGCGACGGTGCAAAATGTGTGCGTGTGTGTGTGTGTTGGGCCACACGGGCTGTGTGGACGACAAGATGGCGGACGTGCGCCGGCGGCGGCTGTGCTGTGACAGTGCAAAGTTAAAACAAAACAAGGTGCGGCGAGGACGACTGAAATTTTGCTTTGGACGTAGGTTTGTGTGGTGGCCCTGAAAAGGGCCGATTGTTGTGGGCCGAGCCGGCAAAGCGCGTTGCGTGCAGGGGAGCACGCGGCGCTGCGATTGCCTGGCCTCCTTTAGGCCTTCTTCTCGGTCTTCTTTGGCAGCAGGACGGCCTGGATGTTGGGCAGGACACCACCCTGTGCGATGGTGACGCCCGACAGGAGCTTGTTGAGCTCCTCGTCGTTGCGGATGGCAAGCTGCAGGTGGCGCGGGATGATGCGCGTCTTCTTGTTGTCGCGGGCCGCGTTTCCGGCCAGCTCGAGCACCTCAGCCGCGAGGTACTCCATGACGGCGGCGAGGTAGACGGGCGCCCCGGCGCCGACGCGCTCTGCGTAGTTTCCCTTGCGCAGGAGGCGGTGGATTCTGCCGACCGGGAACTGGAGCCCAGCCCTGCTTGAGCGGGACTTTGACTTGCCCTTGACTTTGCCTCCCTTTCCGCGTCCGGACATGGCGATGGGCTAGCGACGGTGCACACGAAACGGAAACGAAAACGACCGGTGCGAGCGGCAGCGAGTCGAGCAGCGGAGTGCGTGCCGGCGCAGCCGGGGTGGGGGTGCTTTATGGGCTCGGGTGCGGCGGCCGGTTGCGCGCGCGCCCCATTGGTCGGCGGCCGCAACAGGGCGAGCTGGTAAAGGTGCGGCGGCGGCTGGCGGCGGGTGCCACTGTGTGGGGAGACGCTGACTAGAGCGGAGCGCTTGCTACTGGTGTTGCTGCTGCCGTACGTTGGTTGGAGATGCCGCCCAAGACTAGCGGGAAGGCCGCCAAGAAGGCTGGCAAGGCGCAGAAGAACATTTCGAAGGGCGACAAGAAGAAGAAGCGCAAGAGGAAGGAGAGCTATGCCATCTACATCTACAAGGTGCTGAAGCAGGTGCACCCTGACACGGGCATCTCGTCGAAGGCGATGAGCATCATGAACAGCTTCGTGAACGACATTTTCGAGCGCATTGCGGCCGAGGCTTCTCGCCTGGCGCACTACAACAAGCGCTCGACCATCACGTCCCGCGAGATCCAGACCGCTGTGCGGCTGTTGCTGCCTGGCGAGCTGGCCAAGCACGCCGTGAGCGAGGGCACGAAGGCGGTGACCAAGTACACGAGCTCCAAGTAAGGAGGTGGCTCTGGAATGGAAGGAAGGATGGAGAAGGCTCCTCCGTTGCGAGAGCGGCGAAACGGCCCTTTTCAGGGCCACCAACTTGCCTTTTGCGGGAAGGGCGGAATTGTTGTTGTTGTTGTTGTTTGTGTGGACGGCTGTGATGTATGTGTGCATTTTGATTGTGGGTGGGGGGGCGCGTCAAAGCGTGTTGCGCGGGGTACGGCCACGAGGTTGGTCGCCGTGGCGTGGAATGGTGGCACGCCTCGTTGGCGTGGTTTTTGACCCATTGGTGTTGTTGGGGTGTGTGTGTGTTTGTGTGTTACCCGTCTGCGAGGGGGGACAGTGCGATCGGCGACTTTTGTGTCACCGTAACGACGGCCGTTTGCGGGTTTGTTTTTTTGCACATCATACATGGCGAGGGTGAAATGTGAAATGTTTTTGTTTGGTTTGTTTTTGCCGCCCACTATTCCCTTTGCTGTACGCCGAGTTTGACAATGGTGCGACGTAACTGCAGCGTGGAGGTGTGTGAGTGACGTTGAAATGAACGTGCCATTAAGACGCATTGTTGTTGTATTGTACTGTACGTGTACGGCGACACGCACGATGATGTACCATTCGACTCTGATGTTTGATAGCCGTGTCTGACTGATTGCGTACGACGCACGCACACCGATGTCGTCATTCAAGATGCACGCTAGACGGCGGCGGCGGCGGCGGCGCCGGTCGTTTGTTTGGCGAATGTCTGTACACGTGTTTGTCTGTGTCCATCCGGTATGTATTTGTTTGTTTGTTTGAAAGTGTTTTGTGTGTCGGTGACGTGGTCCGATCCGTCGCCCCCTGAGTAACTGTCGATCGGCGCGATAGACCGGCGTCACGCAACTGAACCGAAGTCTTGGGCACACCCGTCATACTGTTGTACACCGTCGCGCTGAGAACGGTAACGAAAGGTTGACTCTGATCGGTCGAATGTCTGGGCAGAACGTGAGGAATGAGGCAAGAGTGCAAGGAGGGGGGGGCAAAAGAGAGAGGAAGGGAAAAAGGGGAGAAACGCATTCGTAGAGCAACGGAACGTTCCCGTGTCGGAGGCGTATTGGAGCCGCACTGAAATGCGTTTAACGGCGGCGCGGCTGCAAGTGTCTGCCGTGGTGAACGTTACCTTTGACGGCTGCATTGGGCTTTGCCTTTGCTTTCGCTTTCGCTTTCGCTTTCCCGGATGTACGTAACGTTTGTTGATATGGTTCTGAGGAAGAGTGTATGACAGTGCCGTGCCGTCCATGTTCGTGTGCCCTCCCATTGTGTGTATGCTATTGTCTGTGTACTTGAATGATGTATGTAGGTGTTAGTGGACATGTTTTACCAGTGGGGGGAAATGGATCGTCGATAGTTGCCGTCACTCTGTCACGGTCGAGATGACGCACCCTCCGTACAGAAAGGTGTCGAGAAAGTGAGTGTGTGTGTGTGTGTGTGTGTGTGTGTGTGCGTGCGTGCGTCCGTGAATTGGCAGTGTTTGGAGGTGGGCGTGCCCTGCATGTGGCCCGGAAAAGGCTGTTCGTTAGGCGGTAGTGTTGTGTGGACAGGGGAGGGGCATGCGTAACGCTGCTGGCATGGCATTTCGGGAGATGGGAGGGGGCAAACGAGGAAACGAGGAGCGGCGGCCAAAGACGGGACGGGGAGGGGCGCGGTGTGGGTGGCTTGCGCCTGTGCTCGGCGTTGTGGTTTGTGCAAAAGAGGAGGAGAAAAACAATGTGAGTTGCCAGGGAGGGGAGCGGTGTTGTGTTGTGGTTGTCGTGGTGTAGCCGCAGACGCGGCTGTCAGTGAACGTGGCGAGACGGACGGATGCGCGGAGGGGCGGGGGCGGGGGCGGCGCATTTCGCCGGTGCCGTGCCGTGCCGTGCCGTGCCTGAAAGCCGCGTGGTCGCTGTGTTGTTGGTGGCGTGGGGGCGAGGAGAGTACCGTACGGGTGTGCTTGTGCGCCGGAAATGGCACACTGCGCCCGCCCGTCTTGGAGGCTGATGGCTGTGGTGTGGAAATGGGGCGCGGTGATGTTGAAGCACAGAAAAGAAACCAAGAAAACGGAAGGCGTGATGCGGCGGTGGTGGTGAGAGCGGGAAAAACAAAACAAAAGAAAAAAAACAACAAAAAAAAAGAAGGAAAAACAACAAGAAACAAAAAAGAAAACAAAAAGTCTATCAATATTAAAATGTAAATGGAAATGGAAATGGACCCAGGTATAACCTCCCTGCACAAATAGCAGAGAGTCCGATGATAATAAAAATGTGCCAGAATGTTAACGTCCCTACAAAACAAACCCAACGATAATATTAATGAAAGAGTGAACCGTATGTAACATTGCAACAGACATAATGAAACCTGATAAATTGTATAAGGGCAGCAGCCGTTGACCTTTGGCCCTGTATTCAGAATAAAAAGAGCCAAAGATCGTTACCCCAATGAAAAAGACACTGAAACACGTATGTAACATAGTAGCGATGGCGAGACATTGTAGCATCTGTGACCAGAGAGTTTGCGCTGGACTGCGCGAGTGTTGCGAGCGGTTCTCAGTCAGTCAGTCAGTCTGTGTAGTTGAGGGCTGTACTCTGTCAGTAGTCGTCGCGTGCAGTACGCTAATAGTCGTCATGCAGAGCGGTCGGTCAGTAGTAGCAGCCGAGTGCGGTTGTGTGATGTAGGCGGTCGGCAACACTGGTCAAGATGGTGAATAAGGTATACTGTTAATTAATATAATCATTAGATAATGAGAAATTGTATTTATTGTAATTATGCTCCAACAAGTTCCCCAATAATAATTTTTATTTCAAAAGCATTTTTCAAACATTTAATCTTTTATTGAACTAAAGAGTTCGTTCCACTTCTTTGAAGAAAAATGTCACTAAAATCACAAAAAAAGAGAATATTATTATTTGCAATGCAGTTCCTCCAAGCGCTGCGCAACAACCAGAGCAGAAATGTGACATCCATTTATTCGGAGGTAAGACTTTAATTCCGATTGTTTTGCACAGGGCCAAAGACCGATATTTCGGTTTAATTGAAGTTTCTTGTCACTGAACGGACTTTTTTAAATGTTGTGTGAAGACTTTATATTTGAGTCAGATTGCGAATTGCACATTGTTGTTGCCATTTTCAATACCTCTCATTGTGGGCGAGGTTACAATTAGCGCAATGTCCATTAGCATCCGTAAATAACATTGTCCATTATTTTAAATATTGCTGGGAGGTTACAACACACACACAAAACAAAAAACAAAAAGAAACAAAAAATTGCATTTATATCCGCTCCTCGATTGTAGATACCCCTTACACAGCTGTGTGCAATGAATGAGTGCTGGCTGGTAATTAATTGCACTCCTTGGAGGGAAATGCCATAGGAAGTAGTCTTTAAAAAGTGAATGTTTTTCGTTAAGAGACAAAAGTTACTTTAGAAAAAAAGTAATAGTGGGGCTTGTGTTGTTGAACAAAATAAGTACAATGAACATACGTTATCAGATTTGCGCAATGCAGCGTCACACCACCTCTTGATTATAACACAATATACTATACATCGTCCCGAACCGTGACCAGAGTCGCGAGACGAGCAGAGCACGCCGCCGACGCCCGCTCAGTACAACCGTCCACCCGCTACTACTGTCGACCGACTACTACCTCTCCCGACTCGCGCTACAATATATATAACAACTGTTCCTGGCGACCCGGTGCGTGCCACTACTGTCGTCTGGCGCGGTCCAAGCGCCGACTAGCAGCGATAAAGAACTCTCTGGTCAGACAGAGATGCTGTCATGCCTCGCCATCGCTCTGGTAATGAATACATACGTGTTGCAGCGTGCGTACCACCGGAACACGCAGTGGCGGAGCCAAAGACTGTGTTGTCGAGGTCGAGTGCGAGTGGGAAGAGAGGCAGCGTCGGCACGGAGATGCAAGCGAGCGCGAGACGCACGGGGGCTGCGGCGTGGCGCGTTTGCGGTCGGCGCCTTTGGTGGCAACGGCCGGGACAAGCAGCGGTGTATGGTGTGGTGCGGGGCGGACAGGGGCGGCGGTGGACGGGGAGGAGGCGGCGCGACGACGGCATGGGGGCGAAAACGGGACGGGGGACGGCGGATGTTGAGAGGCGTCACGCGCGGACAGGACACAGACACAGAGACACACAGAGTGGAAAGGGAGGGTGCGCGGTAGTAGTTGGGAATGTGCGTACCGTGCGGGATGGGAGTGGGCGAGGAACACGGTCGTGGCCCCTGTTTTGGGTGCGTGTGATGACGTCGGTGTGTTGTGGGAAGGGAAGGTGCTGTGGCGGCGGCGCGTAATGGGCGTAGGCCGAAAAGAGAAAGGAACGTGGGCAGTGTGTTGGCAAGCGTCGGTTCGACTGCGACGTTGATGGGCAGGGCAGGGCAAGGTTAATGGTGGTAGGAGTAGGCGTGTGGGCGCAAAAAATCTGCCGCTGCAGGCGGTGCCGTAACCGCCATGGCGGGAAGGAGAGAGGGCCAAAGAAAGAAAGAAAGAAGAAAAAAAAGGAGGGGGGGGGGGGGCGAAAGTGGAGAGGCGGTGGTGTGAGAAGGGCGGGGGCGGAAGGAAGGCAGGAAGGACAAGAGGCGAGGCGACGGCTTGCTTTGTGTATCGGTCGGTCTCTGGCTATGCTTCGTTTTCTGCAGCAGGGTCGGTGCGCGGCGTGGCTCGCGGCAGTGGGAACGCCTGGTGGCTGGACGGCCAGCAATGCGGTTGGATGGGCGGCCACAGCACCGCACCTGTGCCCGAGGAGGAGACGCTGGCGGCGGGCCCTGAGGTGAGGCCGGCTCGGCTGGGGCTGTGGATGTGTAGGTGTGCGCCGCTGCTGCAACAACGAGTAAAACGCGAGAAGAAGGGATGGCGGTAGAGAGGAAAAAAAAAAAAAAGGTCGTGTTGTGTTGATGCGCAGGCAGACGCGTACAGAGGGACGAGCCCGGTCTGCAGCAGGGTGTGGCCGTGCCGAGTGCAGAGCAGCGGCGGCTCGGTTCGGTTCGGCCCGGCCCGGCGGGCCGCGCTGTTGTCGCGGACGTGAGCGCCCCCTGGCGGGTGGCCGGAGGCGGCGCGGCGTGTTGGACGTGTGGCTGGTGGCAGTGCACAATTTGCGAGTGGCTGGCGGTGTGGTGTGGCGGTTGGCGCGTCGGGCGGCGGAGAGGTATGTGTTGCGGGCGCCCTTTGCTGCGCTGCGTCGTTGCGTGTGCCGTACAGGGCGGGCGCTTGTCGACTGTGTGGGCGGTGTGGCGAATTGGCGTGAAACGGCTGCCGAGAGGTGTGTGGTAGCGAGCCGGTCGGTGGTGTCAGTGCGAAGGGGAATGTGCGTGCGTTTGGCGGTTTCGGTGTGCTTTTTGCGGCGTGAGAGTGGGAATTAGTGGGGCCGGCTGTTGTGTTGGTTCCTTGTGTCTTGTGTCGCGTAGCTTGATGGCAACGTGGAAGGACGCCGGTTTCGTTTCGAGCCTTGCGTGTGGTTGTCGACGTTGACTGGTTGGCGTGTGCCGATGCACGTGCATGTGTGGGTCGCGAGTGCGTTTTTGGCTGGCTGTGTGTGTGTGTGTGTGTGTGTTTTGGGGGGGAAGGGGGAGGCGGTGGTGAAAGTGCAGTCGTTGCCACGGGCGTCGTCGGGTGGGGCTGGGGCTGTGCGTCGTGGCGGAAAGGTGGTAGGTTGCGGGAAGCGAGCCCGTCGTTGACGGTGTCGCGTGAGTTGTGAATCGAGTGGGGCGCGGGGCGCGGGACAGGAGCAGCGTGCCGCTGCGTCGTGGTCGTCAGCAGAGGCTGTGCGTGTGCTTGTCCTTTTTGTGGGCGGTTCGTGCGAGGCGTTTTTGTTTTGTGTTGCCCTAGTTGTTAGTTTATTTTGTTTGTGTTTGTTATTTTGAGACGACGACTGGTTGGTGGCGTGCGCGCGAAGTGGCGGTGTGCGCTTCCCGTGTCGTTTGTGTTGTTTGGTTTTTTTGTTTTTGTGTGTTTTTTTTTTTTTTTTTTTTTGCACTGGGCCCCGGTGGGTGGGTGCGTGTGTGTCGATTGCCGGCTGGCGAGAGGTGCGCCATCGGCGGGGTGGGTCGCCGGCACAAGTAGAGGCGGCGGCGTTGTTGCTGTTGTTGTGTGGTGTTTGTTTTGTTCGGCTGTGTCGGCGAGCTGTGTTGCGGTGCGTGTGAATGGTGGTGCAAAAGTGCTGGCGTTGGGGCTGCGACTGCGACGGCGGCGAGCCGCGGGCGCGCCATTGATAGTGATGTTGTGAACAGCGGCTGTGTACGGTAGTGGTGTTGTTGTAGCACGACGTGCATCCGGGCCGGCGCGGAAAGCGCAGTTGCGGGCGGTTGCCCTTCGGTGCCAGCCATGTCGCGTGAGCGGCGGGTTGCTCTGGTGTCGACACGTGGTGCTCTGGGTTGTTGTGTGGTGCCCTTTGGCCGGTGGGGGTGGTTCGCGTGTGTCTCGTTCGCGCTCGGTGTCTGGTCGTGGTCGTGGTCGTGCTGCTCCCCCGTCTGTCGGCGGTTTCCGACGTCGTCTGTACGTTTTTGTTCGTTTGCGGCGTGCCTGCCGACGTCGTCCCGTCGCGACCTTTCAACCGAAAGTGTGGCGCCCGAAGGTGAACGAACGTAACCCTGACCTCGGCGCTTTACGCTGAGCCGAGCGAACCGAACCGAACCTAACGTGTGGTGTGGCGAGGTGAGCTCAGCCTGTGAGCCCCTAACGTCTACGTAAGGTAAGCTGTCCGGCTCACGCCTCACGTTTGAACGCTTTTGTAACCTACGTTTGACGCTTCTTAACCTAGCACTGACCCCTTAACCTAACGTGTAACCTAACCTAACCTAACCTAACCTAACCTAACCTCTGACGCCTGACGTGTTTGAATGCTTAACCTAAGTTTGACGCTTAACCTAACCCAAGTCCCCTTAACCTAACCCACGTCCACCTAACCTAACCTAACGTAGACGTGTAAACGTAATGTGTAACGCGTAACGTGTAAGGTCGGCTGTCGTGTGTGCTTGACGGCAGATTGGGTTGGTCTGTAGATTCGGATTGCGGTTTGCCTCGGTCGAGGGGTTGGGTCGGAAGCGGCGAGGGGCGGCGGCGCCTGTTGCGCAGGCGGCGTCCGTTTGCGGCGGGCAATTGTTGAGAAACGGCTGTGAATGTTGGCGGGCGAGAGGAGGAGGACGGCGCGCGATGTGGCCCGACGGCTGCGGGCCGATCGGGAAACGGCGGGAGGGCGACGGAAGGCGATGGGGCGGCGGAGGCGCGTTTGCACGGCCGTCATCGCCGCACGCCTCGGCTTGTGTGGCTGTGGCGCCGGCCGCGCTGGCCGGGCTGCCGCGGCGACGGTGTGGGAGTTTTGCCGAAGGTTTGGCCATTGTGGCGGGTCGTCGGCTGGGGCTGTGGGGGCGGCATTTGGGCGGGGGCGGCGATTCTCGGCGGGCCGACCCAGGCTGTAGCGCGCGGTAGCTGCAGTTTGGCCGTGGTTTGCGGCGCTGCCGTGGCGACTGGTTGGCGACTGTGGTGTGGCTGTGTGTAGCCCCATCCTCGGTGGTTTGAAAGGCGCGGGCGGTTGTGGCGCAGGTTTGGGGCTGCTCCGCACAGGCTGTCGGACGTTGGGCGGTAGCAAGCGCGGGAGGCGCGGCGCGGCGGCGCGCAGAGTGGCGGCCGCTCTCTCGGCCGTCCGCGCCCGCCCGCGACACTGGCTGGGCCTTGTGATTCTCTGCTCTTGTGCTTGCGTGCCTGCCGTCCCGCTCGCTCTCGCTGTGTGTTACGCGCGTCGTCGAAATGGCAGATCAGGCGGCTACGAACGAGACTGCTGCGGCACCCGCCGCCACCGGCACTACGAAGAAGGCCAAGTCTGCGTCGTCTGCGAAGAAGCCGCGCGCCAAGCCTGCGCACCCGCGCACCTCTGAGATGGTGACGGCCGCCATCAAGAGTCTGAAGGAGCGCGGCGGGTCGTCGCTGCAGGCGATCAAGAAGTACATAGCCGCGCACTACAAGCTGGACGCGGAGAAGCTGGCGCCGTTTATCAAGAAGTACCTCAAGTCGGCCGTCGTGGCGGGCGAGCTGGTGCAGACGAAGGGGAAGGGCGCGTCCGGCTCGTTCAAGCTTGCCGGCGCCGGCGGCGGGGGGGCGGCCGAGGGCGGCAAGGCTCGTGCTGGCGGTGCCAAGAAGAAGCGCGCCGCTCCGGCCAGCAAGGAGAAGAAGGGCGCCCGTGCGGCCGGCGCAAAGAAGGCTGGTGGCGTGAAGGCGGCGACCGGTCGGAAGGCGGGCGCCGCCAAGAAGGCGTCTGCGGCGTCGGCCGCTCCCGCGGGTGCGAAGAAGGCGGCTGCGGCCAAGCCGGCCAAGGCCAAGTCGCCGTCGAAGGCGAAGAAGGCCGCCAAGGTTCCGACGAAGAAGCCGAAGGCGCCGCGCCCGAAGAAGGCGACGACGCCGTCTAAGGCGAAGGCTTCGCCCAAGAAGAAGAAGTAGAGTAGAGGAGAAAGAGATGGGAAAGGAAGGGTTTGGCGCTTGACTCCGTCGTCCCCACCCCCCGTCGTCGTCTAGTGGCGCGCAAGAGACGCGCGGCCCAAAACGGCCCTTCTCAGGGCCATCAAAGCACGTCGGGGAAGGTTTTGATTGTCGTGTTGCGTTTGGTGTGGGTGTCTGTCTGGCGTTTCTGTATGCCCGTGGGGATGCTGTTTGCGTGCCGTGGTGGTTGGATTGCGGGGGTCGGTGGCGGGTGTGGGCGGCGGTAGCGGTAAGCGGTGTTGTTGTTGTTGTTGTTGTCGTGGTTGATTGTCGCCGTGTTTGTTTTGTGGCGGCGGCCGACGGTTGGTTTTCTGTCACGTTGTTTTGTTTGAATACGTTGGTTGGCTTGCCTGCGTTCGTTCTTCTCGGATGTCTGTCTTGTCGAGTCGTGTCTGGTCTTTGTTTTGTTCCTTTGTGTGTGTGTGTGTTATGTTTTGCAACGGGGGGGCACGTTGAGATGCGGAAGGAGTCGGCGGGGATTTCGGTGGCGTGTAGAGCGAGCGAGCGCGCCTGCCTGGCCGTTGGCCGTCGGAGTGGAGTGCGGGTTTTTTTTGTTTTCGAAACGAAAGCGGCGGCCGGCCAGCCACCCGTGCGGTGTGACGTCGGCCGTTGGGTATTGTGCGCTTTGAGCGCCGGGGAGGGATGATGTGTGATTGTTGCGCGCTGCTAGCAGGCAGGCAGAGTGAGCGGGTGTGGCGGACGGACGGGAAGTGGTGGTTTTTGTTTTTGGGTTGCGGGGCGAGAGGCAGGCGACCGACAAAGTTTGCTCGCGACGGAGAGATGTTAGTGGCCCTGAAAAGGGCCGTTTTTGTTTGTGCGGTGCGGTGCCGCGGCGCGGTTTAGGCGCGCTCGCCGCGGATGCGGCGCGCGAGCTGGATGTCCTTGGGCATGATGGTGACGCGCTTGGCGTGGATTGCGCACAGGTTGGTGTCTTCGAAGAGGCCGACGAGGTAGGCCTCGCTGGCCTCCTGCAGGGCCATGACTGCGGAGCTCTGGAAGCGCAGGTCGGTCTTGAAGTCCTGGGCGATCTCGCGCACTAGGCGCTGGAATGGCAGCTTGCGGATGAGCAGCTCTGTGCTCTTCTGGTAGCGCCTGATTTCTCGCAGGGCGACGGTGCCCGGCCTGTAGCGGTGGGGCTTCTTGACGCCTCCGGTGGCGGGCGCGCTCTTCCTCGCCGCCTTGGTGGCGAGCTGTTTGCGCGGCGCCTTTCCGCCGGTGGACTTGCGGGCCGTTTGCTTTGTGCGGGCCATGGCGGTAGCGGTAGCGGTAGCGGAGCGGCGTGCGTGGAGGTTAGGTGCGGCGCGGCGTCCGGTGCTGCCTTGACAACGGGCCCGCGCGCCTCCGTGCTGCGCTTATATGCCCTCGGTTGCGCGTGGTGGGGGGAGGGCGGGCCAGAGTCTATATAGGGGGGCGGCGGGCGCGCTGGGCGCAGACCGTAGCCGACTCGCCAGCCGCTGCAGCTGCTGTTTGTGCACGTTTTGCTTTGCCCGAGGAAGGAAGGATGACAGGCCGCGGCAAGGGAGGAAAGGGGCTCGGCAAGGGTGGCGCCAAGCGGCACCGCAAGGTGTTGCGCGACAACATCCAGGGCATCACGAAGCCCGCCATCCGCCGCCTGGCTCGCAGGGGCGGCGTGAAGCGCATCTCTGGTCTGATCTACGAGGAGACCCGCGGGGTGCTGAAGGTGTTCCTGGAGAACGTGATCCGCGACGCGGTGACGTACACTGAGCACGCCAAGCGCAAGACTGTGACGGCCATGGACGTGGTGTACGCCCTGAAGAGGCAGGGGCGCACCCTGTACGGTTTCGGCGGTTAGGCTGCGTCGCAGCGGGCGCTGGCCTTCCCGCGGCCGTGCTTGTGGGTGGGAGAGACTAGAAAACGGCCCTTTTCAGGGCCACCACACTGTTCGGAAGTTGAAAAGTGCGAAAGAGTCTGTGTTGTTGCTGCGTGTGTGCGCGCTGTGTTGTTTGTTTGTTTGTTTCTTTCTTTCCGTTTGAGCGACGTGATGTGACTGGGAGGGGAGAAGGAAAGGAAACGTGTCATGTGGCTGGCTGTGTGTGGAGCTGCTTCGTTTGTGTGTCTTTGTATCGATCGCGACGGAGATGGCGGGCGGGCTGTGTGTTGTTGTGCGAGAGGCGGTGATTATTTGCTTGCGTGGTTTGTCTCTGTGTGTTTGTTTGCGGCGGCGTTGGGGTTTCCGAGGCAAGGCGTGTGGGCATAGGCGGCCGGATCAGCTGTTTCGTTCGTGTCGACGGCCGTTGCGCGCGGGAGTGGAGGGCGGTGTGTCGACACGCCTCCCTTTAACAATGGTCATTATTGCTGCCGTTGTCGGTTTGGAAGGCGACTGCGACGGTGCAAAATGTGTGCGTGTGTGTGTGTGTTGGGCCACACGGGCTGTGTGGACGACAAGATGGCGGACGTGCGCCGGCGGCGGCTGTGCTGTGACAGTGCAAAGTTAAAACAAAACAAGGTGCGGCGAGGACGACTGAAATTTTGCTTTGGACGTAGGTTTGTGTGGTGGCCCTGAAAAGGGCCGATTGTTGTGGGCCGAGCCGGCAAAGCGCGTTGCGTGCAGGGGAGCACGCGGCGCTGCGATTGCCTGGCCTCCTTTAGGCCTTCTTCTCGGTCTTCTTTGGCAGCAGGACGGCCTGGATGTTGGGCAGGACACCACCCTGTGCGATGGTGACGCCCGACAGGAGCTTGTTGAGCTCCTCGTCGTTGCGGATGGCAAGCTGCAGGTGGCGCGGGATGATGCGCGTCTTCTTGTTGTCGCGGGCCGCGTTTCCGGCCAGCTCGAGCACCTCAGCCGCGAGGTACTCCATGACGGCGGCGAGGTAGACGGGCGCCCCGGCGCCGACGCGCTCTGCGTAGTTTCCCTTGCGCAGGAGGCGGTGGATTCTGCCGACCGGGAACTGGAGCCCAGCCCTGCTTGAGCGGGACTTTGACTTGCCCTTGACTTTGCCTCCCTTTCCGCGTCCGGACATGGCGATGGGCTAGCGACGGTGCACACGAAACGGAAACGAAAACGACCGGTGCGAGCGGCAGCGAGTCGAGCAGCGGAGTGCGTGCCGGCGCAGCCGGGGTGGGGGTGCTTTATGGGCTCGGGTGCGGCGGCCGGTTGCGCGCGCGCCCCATTGGTCGGCGGCCGCAACAGGGCGAGCTGGTAAAGGTGCGGCGGCGGCTGGCGGCGGGTGCCACTGTGTGGGGAGACGCTGACTAGAGCGGAGCGCTTGCTACTGGTGTTGCTGCTGCCGTACGTTGGTTGGAGATGCCGCCCAAGACTAGCGGGAAGGCCGCCAAGAAGGCTGGCAAGGCGCAGAAGAACATTTCGAAGGGCGACAAGAAGAAGAAGCGCAAGAGGAAGGAGAGCTATGCCATCTACATCTACAAGGTGCTGAAGCAGGTGCACCCTGACACGGGCATCTCGTCGAAGGCGATGAGCATCATGAACAGCTTCGTGAACGACATTTTCGAGCGCATTGCGGCCGAGGCTTCTCGCCTGGCGCACTACAACAAGCGCTCGACCATCACGTCCCGCGAGATCCAGACCGCTGTGCGGCTGTTGCTGCCTGGCGAGCTGGCCAAGCACGCCGTGAGCGAGGGCACGAAGGCGGTGACCAAGTACACGAGCTCCAAGTAAGGAGGTGGCTCTGGAATGGAAGGAAGGATGGAGAAGGCTCCTCCGTTGCGAGAGCGGCGAAACGGCCCTTTTCAGGGCCACCAACTTGCCTTTTGCGGGAAGGGCGGAATTGTTGTTGTTGTTGTTGTTTGTGTGGACGGCTGTGATGTATGTGTGCATTTTGATTGTGGGTGGGGGGGCGCGTCAAAGCGTGTTGCGCGGGGTACGGCCACGAGGTTGGTCGCCGTGGCGTGGAATGGTGGCACGCCTCGTTGGCGTGGTTTTTGACCCATTGGTGTTGTTGGGGTGTGTGTGTGTTTGTGTGTTACCCGTCTGCGAGGGGGGACAGTGCGATCGGCGACTTTTGTGTCACCGTAACGACGGCCGTTTGCGGGTTTGTTTTTTTGCACATCATACATGGCGAGGGTGAAATGTGAAATGTTTTTGTTTGGTTTGTTTTTGCCGCCCACTATTCCCTTTGCTGTACGCCGAGTTTGACAATGGTGCGACGTAACTGCAGCGTGGAGGTGTGTGAGTGACGTTGAAATGAACGTGCCATTAAGACGCATTGTTGTTGTATTGTACTGTACGTGTACGGCGACACGCACGATGATGTACCATTCGACTCTGATGTTTGATAGCCGTGTCTGACTGATTGCGTACGACGCACGCACACCGATGTCGTCATTCAAGATGCACGCTAGACGGCGGCGGCGGCGGCGGCGCCGGTCGTTTGTTTGGCGAATGTCTGTACACGTGTTTGTCTGTGTCCATCCGGTATGATGATTTGTTTGTTTGTTTGAAAGTGTTTTGTGTGTCGGTGACGTGGTCCGATCCGTCGCCCCCTGAGTAACTGTCGATCGGCGCGATAGACCGGCGTCACGCAACTGAACCGAAGTCTTGGGCACACCCGTCATACTGTTGTACACCGTCGCGCTGAGAACGGTAACGAAAGGTTGACTCTGATCGGTCGAATGTCTGGGCAGAACGTGAGGAATGAGGCAAGAGTGCAAGGAGGGGGGGGCAAAAGAGAGAGGAAGGGAAAAAGGGGAGAAACGCATTCGTAGAGCAACGGAACGTTCCCGTGTCGGAGGCGTATTGGAGCCGCACTGAAATGCGTTTAACGGCGGCGCGGCTGCAAGTGTCTGCCGTGGTGAACGTTACCTTTGACGGCTGCATTGGGCTTTGCCTTTGCTTTCGCTTTCGCTTTCGCTTTCCCGGATGTACGTAACGTTTGTTGATATGGTTCTGAGGAAGAGTGTATGACAGTGCCGTGCCGTCCATGTTCGTGTGCCCTCCCATTGTGTGTATGCTATTGTCTGTGTACTTGAATGATGTATGTAGGTGTTAGTGGACATGTTTTACCAGTGGGGGGAAATGGATCGTCGATAGTTGCCGTCACTCTGTCACGGTCGAGATGACGCACCCTCCGTACAGAAAGGTGTCGAGAAAGTGAGTGTGTGTGTGTGTGTGTGTGTGTGTGTGTGCGTGCGTGCGTCCGTGAATTGGCAGTGTTTGGAGGTGGGCGTGCCCTGCATGTGGCCCGGAAAAGGCTGTTCGTTAGGCGGTAGTGTTGTGTGGACAGGGGAGGGGCATGCGTAACGCTGCTGGCATGGCATTTCGGGAGATGGGAGGGGGCAAACGAGGAAACGAGGAGCGGCGGCCAAAGACGGGACGGGGAGGGGCGCGGTGTGGGTGGCTTGCGCCTGTGCTCGGCGTTGTGGTTTGTGCAAAAGAGGAGGAGAAAAACAATGTGAGTTGCCAGGGAGGGGAGCGGTGTTGTGTTGTGGTTGTCGTGGTGTAGCCGCAGACGCGGCTGTCAGTGAACGTGGCGAGACGGACGGATGCGCGGAGGGGCGGGGGCGGGGGCGGCGCATTTCGCCGGTGCCGTGCCGTGCCGTGCCGTGCCTGAAAGCCGCGTGGTCGCTGTGTTGTTGGTGGCGTGGGGGCGAGGAGAGTACCGTACGGGTGTGCTTGTGCGCCGGAAATGGCACACTGCGCCCGCCCGTCTTGGAGGCTGATGGCTGTGGTGTGGAAATGGGGCGCGGTGATGTTGAAGCACAGAAAAGAAACCAAGAAAACGGAAGGCGTGATGCGGCGGTGGTGGTGAGAGCGGGAAAAACAAAACAAAAGAAAAAAAACAACAAAAAAAAAGAAGGAAAAACAACAAGAAACAAAAAAGAAAACAAAAAGTCTATCAATATTAAAATGTAAATGGAAATGGAAATGGACCCAGGTATAACCTCCCTGCACAAATAGCAGAGAGTCCGATGATAATAAAAATGTGCCAGAATGTTAACGTCCCTACAAAACAAACCCAACGATAATATTAATGAAAGAGTGAACCGTATGTAACATTGCAACAGACATAATGAAACCTGATAAATTGTATAAGGGCAGCAGCCGTTGACCTTTGGCCCTGTATTCAGAATAAAAAGAGCCAAAGATCGTTACCCCAATGAAAAAGACACTGAAACACGTATGTAACATAGTAGCGATGGCGAGACATTGTAGCATCTGTGACCAGAGAGTTTGCGCTGGACTGCGCGAGTGTTGCGAGCGGTTCTCAGTCAGTCAGTCAGTCTGTGTAGTTGAGGGCTGTACTCTGTCAGTAGTCGTCGCGTGCAGTACGCTAATAGTCGTCATGCAGAGCGGTCGGTCAGTAGTAGCAGCCGAGTGCGGTTGTGTGATGTAGGCGGTCGGCAACACTGGTCAAGATGGTGAATAAGGTATACTGTTAATTAATATAATCATTAGATAATGAGAAATTGTATTTATTGTAATTATGCTCCAACAAGTTCCCCAATAATAATTTTTATTTCAAAAGCATTTTTCAAACATTTAATCTTTTATTGAACTAAAGAGTTCGTTCCACTTCTTTGAAGAAAAATGTCACTAAAATCACAAAAAAAGAGAATATTATTATTTGCAATGCAGTTCCTCCAAGCGCTGCGCAACAACCAGAGCAGAAATGTGACATCCATTTATTCGGAGGTAAGACTTTAATTCCGATTGTTTTGCACAGGGCCAAAGACCGATATTTCGGTTTAATTGAAGTTTCTTGTCACTGAACGGACTTTTTTAAATGTTGTGTGAAGACTTTATATTTGAGTCAGATTGCGAATTGCACATTGTTGTTGCCATTTTCAATACCTCTCATTGTGGGCGAGGTTACAATTAGCGCAATGTCCATTAGCATCCGTAAATAACATTGTCCATTATTTTAAATATTGCTGGGAGGTTACAACACACACACAAAACAAAAAACAAAAAGAAACAAAAAATTGCATTTATATCCGCTCCTCGATTGTAGATACCCCTTACACAGCTGTGTGCAATGAATGAGTGCTGGCTGGTAATTAATTGCACTCCTTGGAGGGAAATGCCATAGGAAGTAGTCTTTAAAAAGTGAATGTTTTTCGTTAAGAGACAAAAGTTACTTTAGAAAAAAAGTAATAGTGGGGCTTGTGTTGTTGAACAAAATAAGTACAATGAACATACGTTATCAGATTTGCGCAATGCAGCGTCACACCACCTCTTGATTATAACACAATATACTATACATCGTCCCGAACCGTGACCAGAGTCGCGAGACGAGCAGAGCACGCCGCCGACGCCCGCTCAGTACAACCGTCCACCCGCTACTACTGTCGACCGACTACTACCTCTCCCGACTCGCGCTACAATATATATAACAACTGTTCCTGGCGACCCGGTGCGTGCCACTACTGTCGTCTGGCGCGGTCCAAGCGCCGACTAGCAGCGATAAAGAACTCTCTGGTCAGACAGAGATGCTGTCATGCCTCGCCATCGCTCTGGTAATGAATACATACGTGTTGCAGCGTGCGTACCACCGGAACACGCAGTGGCGGAGCCAAAGACTGTGTTGTCGAGGTCGAGTGCGAGTGGGAAGAGAGGCAGCGTCGGCACGGAGATGCAAGCGAGCGCGAGACGCACGGGGGCTGCGGCGTGGCGCGTTTGCGGTCGGCGCCTTTGGTGGCAACGGCCGGGACAAGCAGCGGTGTATGGTGTGGTGCGGGGCGGACAGGGGCGGCGGTGGACGGGGAGGAGGCGGCGCGACGACGGCATGGGGGCGAAAACGGGACGGGGGACGGCGGATGTTGAGAGGCGTCACGCGCGGACAGGACACAGACACAGAGACACACAGAGTGGAAAGGGAGGGTGCGCGGTAGTAGTTGGGAATGTGCGTACCGTGCGGGATGGGAGTGGGCGAGGAACACGGTCGTGGCCCCTGTTTTGGGTGCGTGTGATGACGTCGGTGTGTTGTGGGAAGGGAAGGTGCTGTGGCGGCGGCGCGTAATGGGCGTAGGCCGAAAAGAGAAAGGAACGTGGGCAGTGTGTTGGCAAGCGTCGGTTCGACTGCGACGTTGATGGGCAGGGCAGGGCAAGGTTAATGGTGGTAGGAGTAGGCGTGTGGGCGCAAAAAATCTGCCGCTGCAGGCGGTGCCGTAACCGCCATGGCGGGAAGGAGAGAGGGCCAAAGAAAGAAAGAAAGAAGAAAAAAAAGGAGGGGGGGGGGGGCGAAAGTGGAGAGGCGGTGGTGTGAGAAGGGCGGGGGCGGAAGGAAGGCAGGAAGGACAAGAGGCGAGGCGACGGCTTGCTTTGTGTATCGGTCGGTCTCTGGCTATGCTTCGTTTTCTGCAGCAGGGTCGGTGCGCGGCGTGGCTCGCGGCAGTGGGAACGCCTGGTGGCTGGACGGCCAGCAATGCGGTTGGATGGGCGGCCACAGCACCGCACCTGTGCCCGAGGAGGAGACGCTGGCGGCGGGCCCTGAGGTGAGGCCGGCTCGGCTGGGGCTGTGGATGTGTAGGTGTGCGCCGCTGCTGCAACAACGAGTAAAACGCGAGAAGAAGGGATGGCGGTAGAGAGGAAAAAAAAAAAAAAGGTCGTGTTGTGTTGATGCGCAGGCAGACGCGTACAGAGGGACGAGCCCGGTCTGCAGCAGGGTGTGGCCGTGCCGAGTGCAGAGCAGCGGCGGCTCGGTTCGGTTCGGCCCGGCCCGGCGGGCCGCGCTGTTGTCGCGGACGTGAGCGCCCCCTGGCGGGTGGCCGGAGGCGGCGCGGCGTGTTGGACGTGTGGCTGGTGGCAGTGCACAATTTGCGAGTGGCTGGCGGTGTGGTGTGGCGGTTGGCGCGTCGGGCGGCGGAGAGGTATGTGTTGCGGGCGCCCTTTGCTGCGCTGCGTCGTTGCGTGTGCCGTACAGGGCGGGCGCTTGTCGACTGTGTGGGCGGTGTGGCGAATTGGCGTGAAACGGCTGCCGAGAGGTGTGTGGTAGCGAGCCGGTCGGTGGTGTCAGTGCGAAGGGGAATGTGCGTGCGTTTGGCGGTTTCGGTGTGCTTTTTGCGGCGTGAGAGTGGGAATTAGTGGGGCCGGCTGTTGTGTTGGTTCCTTGTGTCTTGTGTCGCGTAGCTTGATGGCAACGTGGAAGGACGCCGGTTTCGTTTCGAGCCTTGCGTGTGGTTGTCGACGTTGACTGGTTGGCGTGTGCCGATGCACGTGCATGTGTGGGTCGCGAGTGCGTTTTTGGCTGGCTGTGTGTGTGTGTGTGTGTGTGTTTTGGGGGGGAAGGGGGAGGCGGTGGTGAAAGTGCAGTCGTTGCCACGGGCGTCGTCGGGTGGGGCTGGGGCTGTGCGTCGTGGCGGAAAGGTGGTAGGTTGCGGGAAGCGAGCCCGTCGTTGACGGTGTCGCGTGAGTTGTGAATCGAGTGGGGCGCGGGGCGCGGGACAGGAGCAGCGTGCCGCTGCGTCGTGGTCGTCAGCAGAGGCTGTGCGTGTGCTTGTCCTTTTTGTGGGCGGTTCGTGCGAGGCGTTTTTGTTTTGTGTTGCCCTAGTTGTTAGTTTATTTTGTTTGTGTTTGTTATTTTGAGACGACGACTGGTTGGTGGCGTGCGCGCGAAGTGGCGGTGTGCGCTTCCCGTGTCGTTTGTGTTGTTTGGTTTTTTTGTTTTTGTGTGTTTTTTTTTTTTTTTTTTTTTGCACTGGGCCCCGGTGGGTGGGTGCGTGTGTGTCGATTGCCGGCTGGCGAGAGGTGCGCCATCGGCGGGGTGGGTCGCCGGCACAAGTAGAGGCGGCGGCGTTGTTGCTGTTGTTGTGTGGTGTTTGTTTTGTTCGGCTGTGTCGGCGAGCTGTGTTGCGGTGCGTGTGAATGGTGGTGCAAAAGTGCTGGCGTTGGGGCTGCGACTGCGACGGCGGCGAGCCGCGGGCGCGCCATTGATAGTGATGTTGTGAACAGCGGCTGTGTACGGTAGTGGTGTTGTTGTAGCACGACGTGCATCCGGGCCGGCGCGGAAAGCGCAGTTGCGGGCGGTTGCCCTTCGGTGCCAGCCATGTCGCGTGAGCGGCGGGTTGCTCTGGTGTCGACACGTGGTGCTCTGGGTTGTTGTGTGGTGCCCTTTGGCCGGTGGGGGTGGTTCGCGTGTGTCTCGTTCGCGCTCGGTGTCTGGTCGTGGTCGTGGTCGTGCTGCTCCCCCGTCTGTCGGCGGTTTCCGACGTCGTCTGTACGTTTTTGTTCGTTTGCGGCGTGCCTGCCGACGTCGTCCCGTCGCGACCTTTCAACCGAAAGTGTGGCGCCCGAAGGTGAACGAACGTAACCCTGACCTCGGCGCTTTACGCTGAGCCGAGCGAACCGAACCGAACCTAACGTGTGGTGTGGCGAGGTGAGCTCAGCCTGTGAGCCCCTAACGTCTACGTAAGGTAAGCTGTCCGGCTCACGCCTCACGTTTGAACGCTTTTGTAACCTACGTTTGACGCTTCTTAACCTAGCACTGACCCCTTAACCTAACGTGTAACCTAACCTAACCTAACCTAACCTAACCTAACCTCTGACGCCTGACGTGTTTGAATGCTTAACCTAAGTTTGACGCTTAACCTAACCCAAGTCCCCTTAACCTAACCCACGTCCACCTAACCTAACCTAACGTAGACGTGTAAACGTAATGTGTAACGCGTAACGTGTAAGGTCGGCTGTCGTGTGTGCTTGACGGCAGATTGGGTTGGTCTGTAGATTCGGATTGCGGTTTGCCTCGGTCGAGGGGTTGGGTCGGAAGCGGCGAGGGGCGGCGGCGCCTGTTGCGCAGGCGGCGTCCGTTTGCGGCGGGCAATTGTTGAGAAACGGCTGTGAATGTTGGCGGGCGAGAGGAGGAGGACGGCGCGCGATGTGGCCCGACGGCTGCGGGCCGATCGGGAAACGGCGGGAGGGCGACGGAAGGCGATGGGGCGGCGGAGGCGCGTTTGCACGGCCGTCATCGCCGCACGCCTCGGCTTGTGTGGCTGTGGCGCCGGCCGCGCTGGCCGGGCTGCCGCGGCGACGGTGTGGGAGTTTTGCCGAAGGTTTGGCCATTGTGGCGGGTCGTCGGCTGGGGCTGGGGGGCGGCATTTGGGCGGGGGCGGCGATTCTCGGCGGGCCGACCCAGGCTGTAGCGCGCGGTAGCTGCAGTTTGGCCGTGGTTTGCGGCGCTGCCGTGGCGACTGGTTGGCGACTGTGGTGTGGCTGTGTGTAGCCCCATCCTCGGTGGTTTGAAAGGCGCGGGCGGTTGTGGCGCAGGTTTGGGGCTGCTCCGCACAGGCTGTCGGACGTTGGGCGGTAGCAAGCGCGGGAGGCGCGGCGCGGCGGCGCGCAGAGTGGCGGCCGCTCTCTCGGCCGTCCGCGCCCGCCCGCGACACTGGCTGGGCCTTGTGATTCTCTGCTCTTGTGCTTGCGTGCCTGCCGTCCCGCTCGCTCTCGCTGTGTGTTACGCGCGTCGTCGAAATGGCAGATCAGGCGGCTACGAACGAGACTGCTGCGGCACCCGCCGCCACCGGCACTACGAAGAAGGCCAAGTCTGCGTCGTCTGCGAAGAAGCCGCGCGCCAAGCCTGCGCACCCGCGCACCTCTGAGATGGTGACGGCCGCCATCAAGAGTCTGAAGGAGCGCGGCGGGTCGTCGCTGCAGGCGATCAAGAAGTACATAGCCGCGCACTACAAGCTGGACGCGGAGAAGCTGGCGCCGTTTATCAAGAAGTACCTCAAGTCGGCCGTCGTGGCGGGCGAGCTGGTGCAGACGAAGGGGAAGGGCGCGTCCGGCTCGTTCAAGCTTGCCGGCGCCGGCGGCGGGGGGGCGGCCGAGGGCGGCAAGGCTCGTGCTGGCGGTGCCAAGAAGAAGCGCGCCGCTCCGGCCAGCAAGGAGAAGAAGGGCGCCCGTGCGGCCGGCGCAAAGAAGGCTGGTGGCGTGAAGGCGGCGACCGGTCGGAAGGCGGGCGCCGCCAAGAAGGCGTCTGCGGCGTCGGCCGCTCCCGCGGGTGCGAAGAAGGCGGCTGCGGCCAAGCCGGCCAAGGCCAAGTCGCCGTCGAAGGCGAAGAAGGCCGCCAAGGTTCCGACGAAGAAGCCGAAGGCGCCGCGCCCGAAGAAGGCGACGACGCCGTCTAAGGCGAAGGCTTCGCCCAAGAAGAAGAAGTAGAGTAGAGGAGAAAGAGATGGGAAAGGAAGGGTTTGGCGCTTGACTCCGTCGTCCCCACCCCCCGTCGTCGTCTAGTGGCGCGCAAGAGACGCGCGGCCCAAAACGGCCCTTCTCAGGGCCATCAAAGCACGTCGGGGAAGGTTTTGATTGTCGTGTTGCGTTTGGTGTGGGTGTCTGTCTGGCGTTTCTGTATGCCCGTGGGGATGCTGTTTGCGTGCCGTGGTGGTTGGATTGCGGGGGTCGGTGGCGGGTGTGGGCGGCGGTAGCGGTAAGCGGTGTTGTTGTTGTTGTTGTTGTCGTGGTTGATTGTCGCCGTGTTTGTTTTGTGGCGGCGGCCGACGGTTGGTTTTCTGTCACGTTGTTTTGTTTGAATACGTTGGTTGGCTTGCCTGCGTTCGTTCTTCTCGGATGTCTGTCTTGTCGAGTCGTGTCTGGTCTTTGTTTTGTTCCTTTGTGTGTGTGTGTGTTATGTTTTGCAACGGGGGGGCACGTTGAGATGCGGAAGGAGTCGGCGGGGATTTCGGTGGCGTGTAGAGCGAGCGAGCGCGCCTGCCTGGCCGTTGGCCGTCGGAGTGGAGTGCGGGTTTTTTTTGTTTTCGAAACGAAAGCGGCGGCCGGCCAGCCACCCGTGCGGTGTGACGTCGGCCGTTGGGTATTGTGCGCTTTGAGCGCCGGGGAGGGATGATGTGTGATTGTTGCGCGCTGCTAGCAGGCAGGCAGAGTGAGCGGGTGTGGCGGACGGACGGGAAGTGGTGGTTTTTGTTTTTGGGTTGCGGGGCGAGAGGCAGGCGACCGACAAAGTTTGCTCGCGACGGAGAGATGTTAGTGGCCCTGAAAAGGGCCGTTTTTGTTTGTGCGGTGCGGTGCCGCGGCGCGGTTTAGGCGCGCTCGCCGCGGATGCGGCGCGCGAGCTGGATGTCCTTGGGCATGATGGTGACGCGCTTGGCGTGGATTGCGCACAGGTTGGTGTCTTCGAAGAGGCCGACGAGGTAGGCCTCGCTGGCCTCCTGCAGGGCCATGACTGCGGAGCTCTGGAAGCGCAGGTCGGTCTTGAAGTCCTGGGCGATCTCGCGCACTAGGCGCTGGAATGGCAGCTTGCGGATGAGCAGCTCTGTGCTCTTCTGGTAGCGCCTGATTTCTCGCAGGGCGACGGTGCCCGGCCTGTAGCGGTGGGGCTTCTTGACGCCTCCGGTGGCGGGCGCGCTCTTCCTCGCCGCCTTGGTGGCGAGCTGTTTGCGCGGCGCCTTTCCGCCGGTGGACTTGCGGGCCGTTTGCTTTGTGCGGGCCATGGCGGTAGCGGTAGCGGTAGCGGAGCGGCGTGCGTGGAGGTTAGGTGCGGCGCGGCGTCCGGTGCTGCCTTGACAACGGGCCCGCGCGCCTCCGTGCTGCGCTTATATGCCCTCGGTTGCGCGTGGTGGGGGGAGGGCGGGCCAGAGTCTATATAGGGGGGCGGCGGGCGCGCTGGGCGCAGACCGTAGCCGACTCGCCAGCCGCTGCAGCTGCTGTTTGTGCACGTTTTGCTTTGCCCGAGGAAGGAAGGATGACAGGCCGCGGCAAGGGAGGAAAGGGGCTCGGCAAGGGTGGCGCCAAGCGGCACCGCAAGGTGTTGCGCGACAACATCCAGGGCATCACGAAGCCCGCCATCCGCCGCCTGGCTCGCAGGGGCGGCGTGAAGCGCATCTCTGGTCTGATCTACGAGGAGACCCGCGGGGTGCTGAAGGTGTTCCTGGAGAACGTGATCCGCGACGCGGTGACGTACACTGAGCACGCCAAGCGCAAGACTGTGACGGCCATGGACGTGGTGTACGCCCTGAAGAGGCAGGGGCGCACCCTGTACGGTTTCGGCGGTTAGGCTGCGTCGCAGCGGGCGCTGGCCTTCCCGCGGCCGTGCTTGTGGGTGGGAGAGACTAGAAAACGGCCCTTTTCAGGGCCACCACACTGTTCGGAAGTTGAAAAGTGCGAAAGAGTCTGTGTTGTTGCTGCGTGTGTGCGCGCTGTGTTGTTTGTTTGTTTGTTTCTTTCTTTCCGTTTGAGCGACGTGATGTGACTGGGAGGGGAGAAGGAAAGGAAACGTGTCATGTGGCTGGCTGTGTGTGGAGCTGCTTCGTTTGTGTGTCTTTGTATCGATCGCGACGGAGATGGCGGGCGGGCTGTGTGTTGTTGTGCGAGAGGCGGTGATTATTTGCTTGCGTGGTTTGTCTCTGTGTGTTTGTTTGCGGCGGCGTTGGGGTTTCCGAGGCAAGGCGTGTGGGCATAGGCGGCCGGATCAGCTGTTTCGTTCGTGTCGACGGCCGTTGCGCGCGGGAGTGGAGGGCGGTGTGTCGACACGCCTCCCTTTAACAATGGTCATTATTGCTGCCGTTGTCGGTTTGGAAGGCGACTGCGACGGTGCAAAATGTGTGCGTGTGTGTGTGTGTTGGGCCACACGGGCTGTGTGGACGACAAGATGGCGGACGTGCGCCGGCGGCGGCTGTGCTGTGACAGTGCAAAGTTAAAACAAAACAAGGTGCGGCGAGGACGACTGAAATTTTGCTTTGGACGTAGGTTTGTGTGGTGGCCCTGAAAAGGGCCGATTGTTGTGGGCCGAGCCGGCAAAGCGCGTTGCGTGCAGGGGAGCACGCGGCGCTGCGATTGCCTGGCCTCCTTTAGGCCTTCTTCTCGGTCTTCTTTGGCAGCAGGACGGCCTGGATGTTGGGCAGGACACCACCCTGTGCGATGGTGACGCCCGACAGGAGCTTGTTGAGCTCCTCGTCGTTGCGGATGGCAAGCTGCAGGTGGCGCGGGATGATGCGCGTCTTCTTGTTGTCGCGGGCCGCGTTTCCGGCCAGCTCGAGCACCTCAGCCGCGAGGTACTCCATGACGGCGGCGAGGTAGACGGGCGCCCCGGCGCCGACGCGCTCTGCGTAGTTTCCCTTGCGCAGGAGGCGGTGGATTCTGCCGACCGGGAACTGGAGCCCAGCCCTGCTTGAGCGGGACTTTGACTTGCCCTTGACTTTGCCTCCCTTTCCGCGTCCGGACATGGCGATGGGCTAGCGACGGTGCACACGAAACGGAAACGAAAACGACCGGTGCGAGCGGCAGCGAGTCGAGCAGCGGAGTGCGTGCCGGCGCAGCCGGGGTGGGGGTGCTT
Source organism: Schistocerca americana (assembly GCF_021461395.2). NCBI lineage: Eukaryota > Metazoa > Arthropoda > Insecta > Orthoptera > Acrididae > Schistocerca > Schistocerca americana. Next base: position 87,488 of record NW_025726204.1, on the reverse strand, counting down.
TATGGGCTCGGGTGCGGCGGCCGGTTGCGCGCGCGCCCCATTGGTCGGCGGCCGCAACAGGGCGAGCTGGTAAAGGTGCGGCGGCGGCTGGCGGCGGGTGCCACTGTGTGGGGAGACGCTGACTAGAGCGGAGCGCTTGCTACTGGTGTTGCTGCTGCCGTACGTTGGTTGGAGATGCCGCCCAAGACTAGCGGGAAGGCCGCCAAGAAGGCTGGCAAGGCGCAGAAGAACATTTCGAAGGGCGACAAGAAGAAGAAGCGCAAGAGGAAGGAGAGCTATGCCATCTACATCTACAAGGTGCTGAAGCAGGTGCACCCTGACACGGGCATCTCGTCGAAGGCGATGAGCATCATGAACAGCTTCGTGAACGACATTTTCGAGCGCATTGCGGCCGAGGCTTCTCGCCTGGCGCACTACAACAAGCGCTCGACCATCACGTCCCGCGAGATCCAGACCGCTGTGCGGCTGTTGCTGCCTGGCGAGCTGGCCAAGCACGCCGTGAGCGAGGGCACGAAGGCGGTGACCAAGTACACGAGCTCCAAGTAAGGAGGTGGCTCTGGAATGGAAGGAAGGATGGAGAAGGCTCCTCCGTTGCGAGAGCGGCGAAACGGCCCTTTTCAGGGCCACCAACTTGCCTTTTGCGGGAAGGGCGGAATTGTTGTTGTTGTTGTTGTTTGTGTGGACGGCTGTGATGTATGTGTGCATTTTGATTGTGGGTGGGGGGGCGCGTCAAAGCGTGTTGCGCGGGGTACGGCCACGAGGTTGGTCGCCGTGGCGTGGAATGGTGGCACGCCTCGTTGGCGTGGTTTTTGACCCATTGGTGTTGTTGGGGTGTGTGTGTGTTTGTGTGTTACCCGTCTGCGAGGGGGGACAGTGCGATCGGCGACTTTTGTGTCACCGTAACGACGGCCGTTTGCGGGTTTGTTTTTTTGCACATCATACATGGCGAGGGTGAAATGTGAAATGTTTTTGTTTGGTTTGTTTTTGCCGCCCACTATTCCCTTTGCTGTACGCCGAGTTTGACAATGGTGCGACGTAACTGCAGCGTGGAGGTGTGTGAGTGACGTTGAAATGAACGTGCCATTAAGACGCATTGTTGTTGTATTGTACTGTACGTGTACGGCGACACGCACGATGATGTACCATTCGACTCTGATGTTTGATAGCCGTGTCTGACTGATTGCGTACGACGCACGCACACCGATGTCGTCATTCAAGATGCACGCTAGACGGCGGCGGCGGCGGCGGCGCCGGTCGTTTGTTTGGCGAATGTCTGTACACGTGTTTGTCTGTGTCCATCCGGTATGTATTTGTTTGTTTGTTTGAAAGTGTTTTGTGTGTCGGTGACGTGGTCCGATCCGTCGCCCCCTGAGTAACTGTCGATCGGCGCGATAGACCGGCGTCACGCAACTGAACCGAAGTCTTGGGCACACCCGTCATACTGTTGTACACCGTCGCGCTGAGAACGGTAACGAAAGGTTGACTCTGATCGGTCGAATGTCTGGGCAGAACGTGAGGAATGAGGCAAGAGTGCAAGGAGGGGGGGGCAAAAGAGAGAGGAAGGGAAAAAGGGGAGAAACGCATTCGTAGAGCAACGGAACGTTCCCGTGTCGGAGGCGTATTGGAGCCGCACTGAAATGCGTTTAACGGCGGCGCGGCTGCAAGTGTCTGCCGTGGTGAACGTTACCTTTGACGGCTGCATTGGGCTTTGCCTTTGCTTTCGCTTTCGCTTTCGCTTTCCCGGATGTACGTAACGTTTGTTGATATGGTTCTGAGGAAGAGTGTATGACAGTGCCGTGCCGTCCATGTTCGTGTGCCCTCCCATTGTGTGTATGCTATTGTCTGTGTACTTGAATGATGTATGTAGGTGTTAGTGGACATGTTTTACCAGTGGGGGGAAATGGATCGTCGATAGTTGCCGTCACTCTGTCACGGTCGAGATGACGCACCCTCCGTACAGAAAGGTGTCGAGAAAGTGAGTGTGTGTGTGTGTGTGTGTGTGTGTGAGTGCGTGCGTGCGTCCGTGAATTGGCAGTGTTTGGAGGTGGGCGTGCCCTGCATGTGGCCCGGAAAAGGCTGTTCGTTAGGCGGTAGTGTTGTGTGGACAGGGGAGGGGCATGCGTAACGCTGCTGGCATGGCATTTCGGGAGATGGGAGGGGGCAAACGAGGAAACGAGGAGCGGCGGCCAAAGACGGGACGGGGAGGGGCGCGGTGTGGGTGGCTTGCGCCTGTGCTCGGCGTTGTGGTTTGTGCAAAAGAGGAGGAGAAAAACAATGTGAGTTGCCAGGGAGGGGAGCGGTGTTGTGTTGTGGTTGTCGTGGTGTAGCCGCAGACGCGGCTGTCAGTGAACGTGGCGAGACGGACGGATGCGCGGAGGGGCGGGGGCGGGGGCGGCGCATTTCGCCGGTGCCGTGCCGTGCCGTGCCGTGCCTGAAAGCCGCGTGGTCGCTGTGTTGTTGGTGGCGTGGGGGCGAGGAGAGTACCGTACGGGTGTGCTTGTGCGCCGGAAATGGCACACTGCGCCCGCCCGTCTTGGAGGCTGATGGCTGTGGTGTGGAAATGGGGCGCGGTGATGTTGAAGCACAGAAAAGAAACCAAGAAAACGGAAGGCGTGATGCGGCGGTGGTGGTGAGAGCGGGAAAAACAAAACAAAAGAAAAAAAACAACAAAAAAAAAGAAGGAAAAACAACAAGAAACAAAAAAGAAAACAAAAAGTCTATCAATATTAAAATGTAAATGGAAATGGAAATGGACCCAGGTATAACCTCCCTGCACAAATAGCAGAGAGTCCGATGATAATAAAAATGTGCCAGAATGTTAACGTCCCTACAAAACAAACCCAACGATAATATTAATGAAAGAGTGAACCGTATGTAACATTGCAACAGACATAATGAAACCTGATAAATTGTATAAGGGCAGCAGCCGTTGACCTTTGGCCCTGTATTCAGAATAAAAAGAGCCAAAGATCGTTACCCCAATGAAAAAGACACTGAAACACGTATGTAACATAGTAGCGATGGCGAGACATTGTAGCATCTGTGACCAGAGAGTTTGCGCTGGACTGCGCGAGTGTTGCGAGCGGTTCTCAGTCAGTCAGTCAGTCTGTGTAGTTGAGGGCTGTACTCTGTCAGTAGTCGTCGCGTGCAGTACGCTAATAGTCGTCATGCAGAGCGGTCGGTCAGTAGTAGCAGCCGAGTGCGGTTGTGTGATGTAGGCGGTCGGCAACACTGGTCAAGATGGTGAATAAGGTATACTGTTAATTAATATAATCATTAGATAATGAGAAATTGTATTTATTGTAATTATGCTCCAACAAGTTCCCCAATAATAATTTTTATTTCAAAAGCATTTTTCAAACATTTAATCTTTTATTGAACTAAAGAGTTCGTTCCACTTCTTTGAAGAAAAATGTCACTAAAATCACAAAAAAAGAGAATATTATTATTTGCAATGCAGTTCCTCCAAGCGCTGCGCAACAACCAGAGCAGAAATGTGACATCCATTTATTCGGAGGTAAGACTTTAATTCCGATTGTTTTGCACAGGGCCAAAGACCGATATTTCGGTTTAATTGAAGTTTCTTGTCACTGAACGGACTTTTTTAAATGTTGTGTGAAGACTTTATATTTGAGTCAGATTGCGAATTGCACATTGTTGTTGCCATTTTCAATACCTCTCATTGTGGGCGAGGTTACAATTAGCGCAATGTCCATTAGCATCCGTAAATAACATTGTCCATTATTTTAAATATTGCTGGGAGGTTACAACACACACACAAAACAAAAAACAAAAAGAAACAAAAAATTGCATTTATATCCGCTCCTCGATTGTAGATACCCCTTACACAGCTGTGTGCAATGAATGAGTGCTGGCTGGTAATTAATTGCACTCCTTGGAGGGAAATGCCATAGGAAGTAGTCTTTAAAAAGTGAATGTTTTTCGTTAAGAGACAAAAGTTACTTTAGAAAAAAAGTAATAGTGGGGCTTGTGTTGTTGAACAAAATAAGTACAATGAACATACGTTATCAGATTTGCGCAATGCAGCGTCACACCACCTCTTGATTATAACACAATATACTATACATCGTCCCGAACCGTGACCAGAGTCGCGAGACGAGCAGAGCACGCCGCCGACGCCCGCTCAGTACAACCGTCCACCCGCTACTACTGTCGACCGACTACTACCTCTCCCGACTCGCGCTACAATATATATAACAACTGTTCCTGGCGACCCGGTGCGTGCCACTACTGTCGTCTGGCGCGGTCCAAGCGCCGACTAGCAGCGATAAAGAACTCTCTGGTCAGACAGAGATGCTGTCATGCCTCGCCATCGCTCTGGTAATGAATACATACGTGTTGCAGCGTGCGTACCACCGGAACACGCAGTGGCGGAGCCAAAGACTGTGTTGTCGAGGTCGAGTGCGAGTGGGAAGAGAGGCAGCGTCGGCACGGAGATGCAAGCGAGCGCGAGACGCACGGGGGCTGCGGCGTGGCGCGTTTGCGGTCGGCGCCTTTGGTGGCAACGGCCGGGACAAGCAGCGGTGTATGGTGTGGTGCGGGGCGGACAGGGGCGGCGGTGGACGGGGAGGAGGCGGCGCGACGACGGCATGGGGGCGAAAACGGGACGGGGGACGGCGGATGTTGAGAGGCGTCACGCGCGGACAGGACACAGACACAGAGACACACAGAGTGGAAAGGGAGGGTGCGCGGTAGTAGTTGGGAATGTGCGTACCGTGCGGGATGGGAGTGGGCGAGGAACACGGTCGTGGCCCCTGTTTTGGGTGCGTGTGATGACGTCGGTGTGTTGTGGGAAGGGAAGGTGCTGTGGCGGCGGCGCGTAATGGGCGTAGGCCGAAAAGAGAAAGGAACGTGGGCAGTGTGTTGGCAAGCGTCGGTTCGACTGCGACGTTGATGGGCAGGGCAGGGCAAGGTTAATGGTGGTAGGAGTAGGCGTGTGGGCGCAAAAAATCTGCCGCTGCAGGCGGTGCCGTAACCGCCATGGCGGGAAGGAGAGAGGGCCAAAGAAAGAAAGAAAGAAGAAAAAAAAGGAGGGGGGGGGGGGCGAAAGTGGAGAGGCGGTGGTGTGAGAAGGGCGGGGGCGGAAGGAAGGCAGGAAGGACAAGAGGCGAGGCGACGGCTTGCTTTGTGTATCGGTCGGTCTCTGGCTATGCTTCGTTTTCTGCAGCAGGGTCGGTGCGCGGCGTGGCTCGCGGCAGTGGGAACGCCTGGTGGCTGGACGGCCAGCAATGCGGTTGGATGGGCGGCCACAGCACCGCACCTGTGCCCGAGGAGGAGACGCTGGCGGCGGGCCCTGAGGTGAGGCCGGCTCGGCTGGGGCTGTGGATGTGTAGGTGTGCGCCGCTGCTGCAACAACGAGTAAAACGCGAGAAGAAGGGATGGCGGTAGAGAGGAAAAAAAAAAAAAAGGTCGTGTTGTGTTGATGCGCAGGCAGACGCGTACAGAGGGACGAGCCCGGTCTGCAGCAGGGTGTGGCCGTGCCGAGTGCAGAGCAGCGGCGGCTCGGTTCGGTTCGGCCCGGCCCGGCGGGCCGCGCTGTTGTCGCGGACGTGAGCGCCCCCTGGCGGGTGGCCGGAGGCGGCGCGGCGTGTTGGACGTGTGGCTGGTGGCAGTGCACAATTTGCGAGTGGCTGGCGGTGTGGTGTGGCGGTTGGCGCGTCGGGCGGCGGAGAGGTATGTGTTGCGGGCGCCCTTTGCTGCGCTGCGTCGTTGCGTGTGCCGTACAGGGCGGGCGCTTGTCGACTGTGTGGGCGGTGTGGCGAATTGGCGTGAAACGGCTGCCGAGAGGTGTGTGGTAGCGAGCCGGTCGGTGGTGTCAGTGCGAAGGGGAATGTGCGTGCGTTTGGCGGTTTCGGTGTGCTTTTTGCGGCGTGAGAGTGGGAATTAGTGGGGCCGGCTGTTGTGTTGGTTCCTTGTGTCTTGTGTCGCGTAGCTTGATGGCAACGTGGAAGGACGCCGGTTTCGTTTCGAGCCTTGCGTGTGGTTGTCGACGTTGACTGGTTGGCGTGTGCCGATGCACGTGCATGTGTGGGTCGCGAGTGCGTTTTTGGCTGGCTGTGTGTGTGTGTGTGTGTGTGTTTTGGGGGGGAAGGGGGAGGCGGTGGTGAAAGTGCAGTCGTTGCCACGGGCGTCGTCGGGTGGGGCTGGGGCTGTGCGTCGTGGCGGAAAGGTGGTAGGTTGCGGGAAGCGAGCCCGTCGTTGACGGTGTCGCGTGAGTTGTGAATCGAGTGGGGCGCGGGGCGCGGGACAGGAGCAGCGTGCCGCTGCGTCGTGGTCGTCAGCAGAGGCTGTGCGTGTGCTTGTCCTTTTTGTGGGCGGTTCGTGCGAGGCGTTTTTGTTTTGTGTTGCCCTAGTTGTTAGTTTATTTTGTTTGTGTTTGTTATTTTGAGACGACGACTGGTTGGTGGCGTGCGCGCGAAGTGGCGGTGTGCGCTTCCCGTGTCGTTTGTGTTGTTTGGTTTTTTTGTTTTTGTGTGTTTTTTTTTTTTTTTTTTTGCACTGGGCCCCGGTGGGTGGGTGCGTGTGTGTCGATTGCCGGCTGGCGAGAGGTGCGCCATCGGCGGGGTGGGTCGCCGGCACAAGTAGAGGCGGCGGCGTTGTTGCTGTTGTTGTGTGGTGTTTGTTTTGTTCGGCTGTGTCGGCGAGCTGTGTTGCGGTGCGTGTGAATGGTGGTGCAAAAGTGCTGGCGTTGGGGCTGCGACTGCGACGGCGGCGAGCCGCGGGCGCGCCATTGATAGTGATGTTGTGAACAGCGGCTGTGTACGGTAGTGGTGTTGTTGTAGCACGACGTGCATCCGGGCCGGCGCGGAAAGCGCAGTTGCGGGCGGTTGCCCTTCGGTGCCAGCCATGTCGCGTGAGCGGCGGGTTGCTCTGGTGTCGACACGTGGTGCTCTGGGTTGTTGTGTGGTGCCCTTTGGCCGGTGGGGGTGGTTCGCGTGTGTCTCGTTCGCGCTCGGTGTCTGGTCGTGGTCGTGGTCGTGCTGCTCCCCCGTCTGTCGGCGGTTTCCGACGTCGTCTGTACGTTTTTGTTCGTTTGCGGCGTGCCTGCCGACGTCGTCCCGTCGCGACCTTTCAACCGAAAGTGTGGCGCCCGAAGGTGAACGAACGTAACCCTGACCTCGGCGCTTTACGCTGAGCCGAGCGAACCGAACCGAACCTAACGTGTGGTGTGGCGAGGTGAGCTCAGCCTGTGAGCCCCTAACGTCTACGTAAGGTAAGCTGTCCGGCTCACGCCTCACGTTTGAACGCTTTTGTAACCTACGTTTGACGCTTCTTAACCTAGCACTGACCCCTTAACCTAACGTGTAACCTAACCTAACCTAACCTAACCTAACCTAACCTAACCTAACCTAACCTAACCTCTGACGCCTGACGTGTTTGAATGCTTAACCTAAGTTTGACGCTTAACCTAACCCAAGTCCCCTTAACCTAACCCACGTCCACCTAACCTAACCTAACGTAGACGTGTAAACGTAATGTGTAACGCGTAACGTGTAAGGTCGGCTGTCGTGTGTGCTTGACGGCAGATTGGGTTGGTCTGTAGATTCGGATTGCGGTTTGCCTCGGTCGAGGGGTTGGGTCGGAAGCGGCGAGGGGCGGCGGCGCCTGTTGCGCAGGCGGCGTCCGTTTGCGGCGGGCAATTGTTGAGAAACGGCTGTGAATGTTGGCGGGCGAGAGGAGGAGGACGGCGCGCGATGTGGCCCGACGGCTGCGGGCCGATCGGGAAACGGCGGGAGGGCGACGGAAGGCGATGGGGCGGCGGAGGCGCGTTTGCACGGCCGTCATCGCCGCACGCCTCGGCTTGTGTGGCTGTGGCGCCGGCCGCGCTGGCCGGGCTGCCGCGGCGACGGTGTGGGAGTTTTGCCGAAGGTTTGGCCATTGTGGCGGGTCGTCGGCTGGGGCTGTGGGGGCGGCATTTGGGCGGGGGCGGCGATTCTCGGCGGGCCGACCCAGGCTGTAGCGCGCGGTAGCTGCAGTTTGGCCGTGGTTTGCGGCGCTGCCGTGGCGACTGGTTGGCGACTGTGGTGTGGCTGTGTGTAGCCCCATCCTCGGTGGTTTGAAAGGCGCGGGCGGTTGTGGCGCAGGTTTGGGGCTGCTCCGCACAGGCTGTCGGACGTTGGGCGGTAGCAAGCGCGGGAGGCGCGGCGCGGCGGCGCGCAGAGTGGCGGCCGCTCTCTCGGCCGTCCGCGCCCGCCCGCGACACTGGCTGGGCCTTGTGATTCTCTGCTCTTGTGCTTGCGTGCCTGCCGTCCCGCTCGCTCTCGCTGTGTGTTACGCGCGTCGTCGAAATGGCAGATCAGGCGGCTACGAACGAGACTGCTGCGGCACCCGCCGCCACCGGCACTACGAAGAAGGCCAAGTCTGCGTCGTCTGCGAAGAAGCCGCGCGCCAAGCCTGCGCACCCGCGCACCTCTGAGATGGTGACGGCCGCCATCAAGAGTCTGAAGGAGCGCGGCGGGTCGTCGCTGCAGGCGATCAAGAAGTACATAGCCGCGCACTACAAGCTGGACGCGGAGAAGCTGGCGCCGTTTATCAAGAAGTACCTCAAGTCGGCCGTCGTGGCGGGCGAGCTGGTGCAGACGAAGGGGAAGGGCGCGTCCGGCTCGTTCAAGCTTGCCGGCGCCGGCGGCGGGGGGGCGGCCGAGGGCGGCAAGGCTCGTGCTGGCGGTGCCAAGAAGAAGCGCGCCGCTCCGGCCAGCAAGGAGAAGAAGGGCGCCCGTGCGGCCGGCGCAAAGAAGGCTGGTGGCGTGAAGGCGGCGACCGGTCGGAAGGCGGGCGCCGCCAAGAAGGCGTCTGCGGCGTCGGCCGCTCCCGCGGGTGCGAAGAAGGCGGCTGCGGCCAAGCCGGCCAAGGCCAAGTCGCCGTCGAAGGCGAAGAAGGCCGCCAAGGTTCCGACGAAGAAGCCGAAGGCGCCGCGCCCGAAGAAGGCGACGACGCCGTCTAAGGCGAAGGCTTCGCCCAAGAAGAAGAAGTAGAGTAGAGGAGAAAGAGATGGGAAAGGAAGGGTTTGGCGCTTGACTCCGTCGTCCCCACCCCCCGTCGTCGTCTAGTGGCGCGCAAGAGACGCGCGGCCCAAAACGGCCCTTCTCAGGGCCATCAAAGCACGTCGGGGAAGGTTTTGATTGTCGTGTTGCGTTTGGTGTGGGTGTCTGTCTGGCGTTTCTGTATGCCCGTGGGGATGCTGTTTGCGTGCCGTGGTGGTTGGATTGCGGGGGTCGGTGGCGGGTGTGGGCGGCGGTAGCGGTAAGCGGTGTTGTTGTTGTTGTTGTTGTCGTGGTTGATTGTCGCCGTGTTTGTTTTGTGGCGGCGGCCGACGGTTGGTTTTCTGTCACGTTGTTTTGTTTGAATACGTTGGTTGGCTTGCCTGCGTTCGTTCTTCTCGGATGTCTGTCTTGTCGAGTCGTGTCTGGTCTTTGTTTTGTTCCTTTGTGTGTGTGTGTGTTATGTTTTGCAACGGGGGGGCACGTTGAGATGCGGAAGGAGTCGGCGGGGATTTCGGTGGCGTGTAGAGCGAGCGAGCGCGCCTGCCTGGCCGTTGGCCGTCGGAGTGGAGTGCGGGTTTTTTTTGTTTTCGAAACGAAAGCGGCGGCCGGCCAGCCACCCGTGCGGTGTGACGTCGGCCGTTGGGTATTGTGCGCTTTGAGCGCCGGGGAGGGATGATGTGTGATTGTTGCGCGCTGCTAGCAGGCAGGCAGAGTGAGCGGGTGTGGCGGACGGACGGGAAGTGGTGGTTTTTGTTTTTGGGTTGCGGGGCGAGAGGCAGGCGACCGACAAAGTTTGCTCGCGACGGAGAGATGTTAGTGGCCCTGAAAAGGGCCGTTTTTGTTTGTGCGGTGCGGTGCCGCGGCGCGGTTTAGGCGCGCTCGCCGCGGATGCGGCGCGCGAGCTGGATGTCCTTGGGCATGATGGTGACGCGCTTGGCGTGGATTGCGCACAGGTTGGTGTCTTCGAAGAGGCCGACGAGGTAGGCCTCGCTGGCCTCCTGCAGGGCCATGACTGCGGAGCTCTGGAAGCGCAGGTCGGTCTTGAAGTCCTGGGCGATCTCGCGCACTAGGCGCTGGAATGGCAGCTTGCGGATGAGCAGCTCTGTGCTCTTCTGGTAGCGCCTGATTTCTCGCAGGGCGACGGTGCCCGGCCTGTAGCGGTGGGGCTTCTTGACGCCTCCGGTGGCGGGCGCGCTCTTCCTCGCCGCCTTGGTGGCGAGCTGTTTGCGCGGCGCCTTTCCGCCGGTGGACTTGCGGGCCGTTTGCTTTGTGCGGGCCATGGCGGTAGCGGTAGCGGTAGCGGAGCGGCGTGCGTGGAGGTTAGGTGCGGCGCGGCGTCCGGTGCTGCCTTGACAACGGGCCCGCGCGCCTCCGTGCTGCGCTTATATGCCCTCGGTTGCGCGTGGTGGGGGGAGGGCGGGCCAGAGTCTATATAGGGGGGCGGCGGGCGCGCTGGGCGCACACATTCCGAGTTGGGCAGCGGTGGCGTGCGGGTGCATGTAGCAGGGCGCTCCGCAACTGCCGCGTGAAGAGTTAGAGAGGGCGGCTCCGTGGTGAGTGTGCGCGTCTCGGCAAGATTGTCGTGTTGCCGAAAGCAAATTGTCGTGTAGAGACGCCGCACTCGCCATGGGCAAAGGGAAACGCGGGAAGCGCAACTCTCCCGCAAAGATGCCAACCCGCGCAGACTTTCTGCGGTCGGACGGCAGTGAGCGCAGCGTCTCTTCGGATCGACGCAGCTTCTCCGTCGCACCGACCACACACGCAGAAGAAGAGGTAGTAGCACCGTCACCTTGTCGACCCTCCGCCCAAGTTCTCCCTGTGTGCATACGCTACACGGGTCGAGACTGGGTGGAGACTTACGACGAGGTGGCAATGGAACTACGCTACCACCCAACAGTGCAGATGCTGGACAACGAGGCCACTCTGTCCATTCAGCCACGTTCGCAGGAGGATCGAAAGATTCTCTGCGACCGGCTGAATGCGTATCTCATGGAGCCACCTACCTACAGCGGACCAAAGAAGAGGAAACCACTTCTTAAGGTCCTACTGAGGGGGCTACCGTGGATCATGACGGCGGAATCGGTGCGCAAAGTCCTGTTGCAGCATAACTATGAGGCCATAGTTAAGCTGCACAACAGGACGAACAGGAGAAGGCCGCCACTCTTCATCCTGGCTGTCGAGTCGCCCCAGGAAGATTCCAGCCAAGAAGGAGGCAAAGACGTCGGAATCTGCGGGTTAACCTCCCTAGCAGGTTTCGACGTGAAGATCGAGCCACTTCCGCCCGACCTCGACACGAAACCTCAGTGTTTTAAGTGTCAGAGGGAGGGCCACGTGGCAAAGCACTGCCGTTTCGAAGCGAAGTGCGCCAAATGCGGTGTTGGTCACGACACCCGCGAGTGCACTTTGCTTCGAGACGACAAGCCAACATGCGTTCGCTGTGGCGGCGACCATGTTGCCAGCTGGCGAGGCTGCCGGGCATTCTCTGCCCACAAAGAAGACGGCCGCCGCGAGAAGCCGACAACGAAGAAGAGGAGGAGGAGGAGGAGGCGGAAGCGCGCCAGCGCTGAAACCCCCGAGACGCCGAACAAAGCAGCAGCGCCTCGCCACAACGCGCGGCCGGCCCCTCCACCCGCCAGTGGCAGAGGTGGTGGGGGGGGCCCCTCGCGCGAGCAGGAGGGACGCCACTCAGCAGGCAGCAGCGGTGTGGACAACGTCGCCGCGCTGATGGAGGAAGCGGAATCACGCTTCCGGATGGCTCTCCACGCGGAGATGGAGGCTGCCTGCCACCTGCTGAGGGAAGCCTTGGCTCTCCGCCTTCAATGTGATGGGCCGACGGCACACACCAGCGCGTCCGCGGCCACGCAGACCGAAGACACCACCACAAAGAAGAAGAGGATGGTAATCAACCGCGCCAGTCAGACTACCGACGGCGCCTCAACCATCCCCACAGAAGCCAACGTGCGTGTCGATGAGGGCACCCAGACGTCGTCCAAACGGTGCAAGCGCCATCGAAGCGCCCAAACCGAGACGACGGATGCGGCGTCCATCGGCACGCAAACCGAAGTGGCAGCCACGGAGCCCACCAGGTCTCCATGGAAGCTGCACAGAATCGAGACGACAACGAGCAGCAAACCTCTCACTCCGAGTTCTCCCTCCACAGAGGTAGAGGACCTCAGAGTGAGAGAAGAAAGAAGAAGAAGAGAGCGAGAGGCGGAACACGAAGCCGCCCTTGCCCACCGGGAACGGCAGCGCCAACTACAATGGCGGCTCCGTCACGGAAAATAAAGAGAAGGTCCATGACAAGCAGTTCTGGCCGGGTTTTGCAGGTTTTCCTTGGCCGCTAAGGTGAATACCGGAACTGTCCCCAACAAACTCCTGCAAATAAATAAATTCCCAATTGGGAGATATCCACCCCTTACCCAGCACCCCAGCAACCAAAACAATAAATTGTGCCAAAACAGCATAACTACAACCCTTGGCTGAAAAGAGCCCAAGCATGCTCTATAACAGCCCGCCCTTCTCCATCCGAGAAGGGAATGAAATGTGCTGCGCTGGGCGCAGACCGTAGCCGACTCGCCAGCCGCTGCAGCTGCTGTTTGTGCACGTTTTGCTTTGCCCGAGGAAGGAAGGATGACAGGCCGCGGCAAGGGAGGAAAGGGGCTCGGCAAGGGTGGCGCCAAGCGGCACCGCAAGGTGTTGCGCGACAACATCCAGGGCATCACGAAGCCCGCCATCCGCCGCCTGGCTCGCAGGGGCGGCGTGAAGCGCATCTCTGGTCTGATCTACGAGGAGACCCGCGGGGTGCTGAAGGTGTTCCTGGAGAACGTGATCCGCGACGCGGTGACGTACACTGAGCACGCCAAGCGCAAGACTGTGACGGCCATGGACGTGGTGTACGCCCTGAAGAGGCAGGGGCGCACCCTGTACGGTTTCGGCGGTTAGGCTGCGTCGCAGCGGGCGCTGGCCTTCCCGCGGCCGTGCTTGTGGGTGGGAGAGACTAGAAAACGGCCCTTTTCAGGGCCACCACACTGTTCGGAAGTTGAAAAGTGCGAAAGAGTCTGTGTTGTTGCTGCGTGTGTGCGCGCTGTGTTGTTTGTTTGTTTGTTTCTTTCTTTCCGTTTGAGCGACGTGATGTGACTGGGAGGGGAGAAGGAAAGGAAACGTGTCATGTGGCTGGCTGTGTGTGGAGCTGCTTCGTTTGTGTGTTTGTTATTGTGTGTCTTTGTATCGATCGCGACGGAGATGGCGGGCGGGCTGTGTGTTGTTGTGCGAGAGGCGGTGATTATTTGCTTGCGTGGTTTGTCTCTGTGTGTTTGTTTGCGGCGGCGTTGGGGTTTCCGAGGCAAGGCGTGTGGGCATAGGCGGCCGGATCAGCTGTTTCGTTCGTGTCGACGGCCGTTGCGCGCGGGAGTGGAGGGCGGTGTGTCGACACGCCTCCCTTTAACAATGGTCATTATTGCTGCCGTTGTCGGTTTGGAAGGCGACTGCGACGGTGCAAAATGTGTGCGTGTGTGTGTGTGTTGGGCCACACGGGCTGTGTGGACGACAAGATGGCGGACGTGCGCCGGCGGCGGCTGTGCTGTGACAGTGCAAAGTTAAAACAAAACAAGGTGCGGCGAGGACGACTGAAATTTTGCTTTGGACGTAGGTTTGTGTGGTGGCCCTGAAAAGGGCCGATTGTTGTGGGCCGAGCCGGCAAAGCGCGTTGCGTGCAGGGGAGCACGCGGCGCTGCGATTGCCTGGCCTCCTTTAGGCCTTCTTCTCGGTCTTCTTTGGCAGCAGGACGGCCTGGATGTTGGGCAGGACACCACCCTGTGCGATGGTGACGCCCGACAGGAGCTTGTTGAGCTCCTCGTCGTTGCGGATGGCAAGCTGCAGGTGGCGCGGGATGATGCGCGTCTTCTTGTTGTCGCGGGCCGCGTTTCCGGCCAGCTCGAGCACCTCAGCCGCGAGGTACTCCATGACGGCGGCGAGGTAGACGGGCGCCCCGGCGCCGACGCGCTCTGCGTAGTTTCCCTTGCGCAGGAGGCGGTGGATTCTGCCGACCGGGAACTGGAGCCCAGCCCTGCTTGAGCGGGACTTTGACTTGCCCTTGACTTTGCCTCCCTTTCCGCGTCCGGACATGGCGATGGGCTAGCGACGGTGCACACGAAACGGAAACGAAAACGACCGGTGCGAGCGGCAGCGAGTCGAGCAGCGGAGTGCGTGCCGGCGCAGCCGGGGTGGGGGTGCTTTATGGGCTCGGGTGCGGCGGCCGGTTGCGCGCGCGCCCCATTGGTCGGCGGCCGCAACAGGGCGAGCTGGTAAAGGTGCGGCGGCGGCTGGCGGCGGGTGCCACTGTGTGGGGAGACGCTGACTAGAGCGGAGCGCTTGCTACTGGTGTTGCTGCTGCCGTACGTTGGTTGGAGATGCCGCCCAAGACTAGCGGGAAGGCCGCCAAGAAGGCTGGCAAGGCGCAGAAGAACATTTCGAAGGGCGACAAGAAGAAGAAGCGCAAGAGGAAGGAGAGCTATGCCATCTACATCTACAAGGTGCTGAAGCAGGTGCACCCTGACACGGGCATCTCGTCGAAGGCGATGAGCATCATGAACAGCTTCGTGAACGACATTTTCGAGCGCATTGCGGCCGAGGCTTCTCGCCTGGCGCACTACAACAAGCGCTCGACCATCACGTCCCGCGAGATCCAGACCGCTGTGCGGCTGTTGCTGCCTGGCGAGCTGGCCAAGCACGCCGTGAGCGAGGGCACGAAGGCGGTGACCAAGTACACGAGCTCCAAGTAAGGAGGTGGCTCTGGAATGGAAGGAAGGATGGAGAAGGCTCCTCCGTTGCGAGAGCGGCGAAACGGCCCTTTTCAGGGCCACCAACTTGCCTTTTGCGGGAAGGGCGGAATTGTTGTTGTTGTTGTTGTTTGTGTGGACGGCTGTGATGTATGTGTGCATTTTGATTGTGGGTGGGGGGGCGCGTCAAAGCGTGTTGCGCGGGGTACGGCCACGAGGTTGGTCGCCGTGGCGTGGAATGGTGGCACGCCTCGTTGGCGTGGTTTTTGACCCATTGGTGTTGTTGGGGTGTGTGTGTGTTTGTGTGTTACCCGTCTGCGAGGGGGGACAGTGCGATCGGCGACTTTTGTGTCACCGTAACGACGGCCGTTTGCGGGTTTGTTTTTTTGCACATCATACATGGCGAGGGTGAAATGTGAAATGTTTTTGTTTGGTTTGTTTTTGCCGCCCACTATTCCCTTTGCTGTACGCCGAGTTTGACAATGGTGCGACGTAACTGCAGCGTGGAGGTGTGTGAGTGACGTTGAAATGAACGTGCCATTAAGACGCATTGTTGTTGTATTGTACTGTACGTGTACGGCGACACGCACGATGATGTACCATTCGACTCTGATGTTTGATAGCCGTGTCTGACTGATTGCGTACGACGCACGCACACCGATGTCGTCATTCAAGATGCACGCTAGACGGCGGCGGCGGCGGCGGCGCCGGTCGTTTGTTTGGCGAATGTCTGTACACGTGTTTGTCTGTGTCCATCCGGTATGTATTTGTTTGTTTGTTTGAAAGTGTTTTGTGTGTCGGTGACGTGGTCCGATCCGTCGCCCCCTGAGTAACTGTCGATCGGCGCGATAGACCGGCGTCACGCAACTGAACCGAAGTCTTGGGCACACCCGTCATACTGTTGTACACCGTCGCGCTGAGAACGGTAACGAAAGGTTGACTCTGATCGGTCGAATGTCTGGGCAGAACGTGAGGAATGAGGCAAGAGTGCAAGGAGGGGGGGGCAAAAGAGAGAGGAAGGGAAAAAGGGGAGAAACGCATTCGTAGAGCAACGGAACGTTCCCGTGTCGGAGGCGTATTGGAGCCGCACTGAAATGCGTTTAACGGCGGCGCGGCTGCAAGTGTCTGCCGTGGTGAACGTTACCTTTGACGGCTGCATTGGGCTTTGCCTTTGCTTTCGCTTTCGCTTTCGCTTTCCCGGATGTACGTAACGTTTGTTGATATGGTTCTGAGGAAGAGTGTATGACAGTGCCGTGCCGTCCATGTTCGTGTGCCCTCCCATTGTGTGTATGCTATTGTCTGTGTACTTGAATGATGTATGTAGGTGTTAGTGGACATGTTTTACCAGTGGGGGGAAATGGATCGTCGATAGTTGCCGTCACTCTGTCACGGTCGAGATGACGCACCCTCCGTACAGAAAGGTGTCGAGAAAGTGAGTGTGTGTGTGTGTGTGTGTGTGTGTGTGTGCGTGCGTGCGTCCGTGAATTGGCAGTGTTTGGAGGTGGGCGTGCCCTGCATGTGGCCCGGAAAAGGCTGTTCGTTAGGCGGTAGTGTTGTGTGGACAGGGGAGGGGCATGCGTAACGCTGCTGGCATGGCATTTCGGGAGATGGGAGGGGGCAAACGAGGAAACGAGGAGCGGCGGCCAAAGACGGGACGGGGAGGGGCGCGGTGTGGGTGGCTTGCGCCTGTGCTCGGCGTTGTGGTTTGTGCAAAAGAGGAGGAGAAAAACAATGTGAGTTGCCAGGGAGGGGAGCGGTGTTGTGTTGTGGTTGTCGTGGTGTAGCCGCAGACGCGGCTGTCAGTGAACGTGGCGAGACGGACGGATGCGCGGAGGGGCGGGGGCGGGGGCGGCGCATTTCGCCGGTGCCGTGCCGTGCCGTGCCGTGCCTGAAAGCCGCGTGGTCGCTGTGTTGTTGGTGGCGTGGGGGCGAGGAGAGTACCGTACGGGTGTGCTTGTGCGCCGGAAATGGCACACTGCGCCCGCCCGTCTTGGAGGCTGATGGCTGTGGTGTGGAAATGGGGCGCGGTGATGTTGAAGCACAGAAAAGAAACCAAGAAAACGGAAGGCGTGATGCGGCGGTGGTGGTGAGAGCGGGAAAAACAAAACAAAAGAAAAAAAACAACAAAAAAAAGAAGGAAAAACAACAAGAAACAAAAAAGAAAACAAAAAGTCTATCAATATTAAAATGTAAATGGAAATGGAAATGGACCCAGGTATAACCTCCCTGCACAAATAGCAGAGAGTCCGATGATAATAAAAATGTGCCAGAATGTTAACGTCCCTACAAAACAAACCCAACGATAATATTAATGAAAGAGTGAACCGTATGTAACATTGCAACAGACATAATGAAAC
This sequence comes from Schistocerca americana, assembly GCF_021461395.2. NCBI lineage: Eukaryota > Metazoa > Arthropoda > Insecta > Orthoptera > Acrididae > Schistocerca > Schistocerca americana. The sequence continues at coordinate 70,349 of NW_025726204.1, read as the reverse complement.
CTGATAAATTGTATAAGGGCAGCAGCCGTTGACCTTTGGCCCTGTATTCAGAATAAAAAGAGCCAAAGATCGTTACCCCAATGAAAAAGACACTGAAACACGTATGTAACATAGTAGCGATGGCGAGACATTGTAGCATCTGTGACCAGAGAGTTTGCGCTGGACTGCGCGAGTGTTGCGAGCGGTTCTCAGTCAGTCAGTCAGTCTGTGTAGTTGAGGGCTGTACTCTGTCAGTAGTCGTCGCGTGCAGTACGCTAATAGTCGTCATGCAGAGCGGTCGGTCAGTAGTAGCAGCCGAGTGCGGTTGTGTGATGTAGGCGGTCGGCAACACTGGTCAAGATGGTGAATAAGGTATACTGTTAATTAATATAATCATTAGATAATGAGAAATTGTATTTATTGTAATTATGCTCCAACAAGTTCCCCAATAATAATTTTTATTTCAAAAGCATTTTTCAAACATTTAATCTTTTATTGAACTAAAGAGTTCGTTCCACTTCTTTGAAGAAAAATGTCACTAAAATCACAAAAAAAGAGAATATTATTATTTGCAATGCAGTTCCTCCAAGCGCTGCGCAACAACCAGAGCAGAAATGTGACATCCATTTATTCGGAGGTAAGACTTTAATTCCGATTGTTTTGCACAGGGCCAAAGACCGATATTTCGGTTTAATTGAAGTTTCTTGTCACTGAACGGACTTTTTTAAATGTTGTGTGAAGACTTTATATTTGAGTCAGATTGCGAATTGCACATTGTTGTTGCCATTTTCAATACCTCTCATTGTGGGCGAGGTTACAATTAGCGCAATGTCCATTAGCATCCGTAAATAACATTGTCCATTATTTTAAATATTGCTGGGAGGTTACAACACACACACAAAACAAAAAACAAAAAGAAACAAAAAATTGCATTTATATCCGCTCCTCGATTGTAGATACCCCTTACACAGCTGTGTGCAATGAATGAGTGCTGGCTGGTAATTAATTGCACTCCTTGGAGGGAAATGCCATAGGAAGTAGTCTTTAAAAAGTGAATGTTTTTCGTTAAGAGACAAAAGTTACTTTAGAAAAAAAGTAATAGTGGGGCTTGTGTTGTTGAACAAAATAAGTACAATGAACATACGTTATCAGATTTGCGCAATGCAGCGTCACACCACCTCTTGATTATAACACAATATACTATACATCGTCCCGAACCGTGACCAGAGTCGCGAGACGAGCAGAGCACGCCGCCGACGCCCGCTCAGTACAACCGTCCACCCGCTACTACTGTCGACCGACTACTACCTCTCCCGACTCGCGCTACAATATATATAACAACTGTTCCTGGCGACCCGGTGCGTGCCACTACTGTCGTCTGGCGCGGTCCAAGCGCCGACTAGCAGCGATAAAGAACTCTCTGGTCAGACAGAGATGCTGTCATGCCTCGCCATCGCTCTGGTAATGAATACATACGTGTTGCAGCGTGCGTACCACCGGAACACGCAGTGGCGGAGCCAAAGACTGTGTTGTCGAGGTCGAGTGCGAGTGGGAAGAGAGGCAGCGTCGGCACGGAGATGCAAGCGAGCGCGAGACGCACGGGGGCTGCGGCGTGGCGCGTTTGCGGTCGGCGCCTTTGGTGGCAACGGCCGGGACAAGCAGCGGTGTATGGTGTGGTGCGGGGCGGACAGGGGCGGCGGTGGACGGGGAGGAGGCGGCGCGACGACGGCATGGGGGCGAAAACGGGACGGGGGACGGCGGATGTTGAGAGGCGTCACGCGCGGACAGGACACAGACACAGAGACACACAGAGTGGAAAGGGAGGGTGCGCGGTAGTAGTTGGGAATGTGCGTACCGTGCGGGATGGGAGTGGGCGAGGAACACGGTCGTGGCCCCTGTTTTGGGTGCGTGTGATGACGTCGGTGTGTTGTGGGAAGGGAAGGTGCTGTGGCGGCGGCGCGTAATGGGCGTAGGCCGAAAAGAGAAAGGAACGTGGGCAGTGTGTTGGCAAGCGTCGGTTCGACTGCGACGTTGATGGGCAGGGCAGGGCAAGGTTAATGGTGGTAGGAGTAGGCGTGTGGGCGCAAAAAATCTGCCGCTGCAGGCGGTGCCGTAGCCGCCATGGCGGGAAGGAGAGAGGGCCAAAGAAAGAAAGAAAGAAGAAAAAAAAGGAGGGGGGGGGGGGGGCGAAAGTGGAGAGGCGGTGGTGTGAGAAGGGCGGGGGCGGAAGGAAGGCAGGAAGGACAAGAGGCGAGGCGACGGCTTGCTTTGTGTATCGGTCGGTCTCTGGCTATGCTTCGTTTTCTGCAGCAGGGTCGGTGCGCGGCGTGGCTCGCGGCAGTGGGAACGCCTGGTGGCTGGACGGCCAGCAATGCGGTTGGATGGGCGGCCACAGCACCGCACCTGTGCCCGAGGAGGAGACGCTGGCGGCGGGCCCTGAGGTGAGGCCGGCTCGGCTGGGGCTGTGGATGTGTAGGTGTGCGCCGCTGCTGCAACAACGAGTAAAACGCGAGAAGAAGGGATGGCGGTAGAGAGGAAAAAAAAAAAAAAGGTCGTGTTGTGTTGATGCGCAGGCAGACGCGTACAGAGGGACGAGCCCGGTCTGCAGCAGGGTGTGGCCGTGCCGAGTGCAGAGCAGCGGCGGCTCGGTTCGGTTCGGCCCGGCCCGGCGGGCCGCGCTGTTGTCGCGGACGTGAGCGCCCCCTGGCGGGTGGCCGGAGGCGGCGCGGCGTGTTGGACGTGTGGCTGGTGGCAGTGCACAATTTGCGAGTGGCTGGCGGTGTGGTGTGGCGGTTGGCGCGTCGGGCGGCGGAGAGGTATGTGTTGCGGGCGCCCTTTGCTGCGCTGCGTCGTTGCGTGTGCCGTACAGGGCGGGCGCTTGTCGACTGTGTGGGCGGTGTGGCGAATTGGCGTGAAACGGCTGCCGAGAGGTGTGTGGTAGCGAGCCGGTCGGTGGTGTCAGTGCGAAGGGGAATGTGCGTGCGTTTGGCGGTTTCGGTGTGCTTTTTGCGGCGTGAGAGTGGGAATTAGTGGGGCCGGCTGTTGTGTTGGTTCCTTGTGTCTTGTGTCGCGTAGCTTGATGGCAACGTGGAAGGACGCCGGTTTCGTTTCGAGCCTTGCGTGTGGTTGTCGACGTTGACTGGTTGGCGTGTGCCGATGCACGTGCATGTGTGGGTCGCGAGTGCGTTTTTGGCTGGCTGTGTGTGTGTGTGTGTGTGTGTTTTGGGGGGGAAGGGGGAGGCGGTGGTGAAAGTGCAGTCGTTGCCACGGGCGTCGTCGGGTGGGGCTGGGGCTGTGCGTCGTGGCGGAAAGGTGGTAGGTTGCGGGAAGCGAGCCCGTCGTTGACGGTGTCGCGTGAGTTGTGAATCGAGTGGGGCGCGGGGCGCGGGACAGGAGCAGCGTGCCGCTGCGTCGTGGTCGTCAGCAGAGGCTGTGCGTGTGCTTGTCCTTTTTGTGGGCGGTTCGTGCGAGGCGTTTTTGTTTTGTGTTGCCCTAGTTGTTAGTTTATTTTGTTTGTGTTTGTTATTTTGAGACGACGACTGGTTGGTGGCGTGCGCGCGAAGTGGCGGTGTGCGCTTCCCGTGTCGTTTGTGTTGTTTGGTTTTTTTGTTTTTGTGTGTTTTTTTTTTTTTTTTTTTGCACTGGGCCCCGGTGGGTGGGTGCGTGTGTGTCGATTGCCGGCTGGCGAGAGGTGCGCCATCGGCGGGGTGGGTCGCCGGCACAAGTAGAGGCGGCGGCGTTGTTGCTGTTGTTGTGTGGTGTTTGTTTTGTTCGGCTGTGTCGGCGAGCTGTGTTGCGGTGCGTGTGAATGGTGGTGCAAAAGTGCTGGCGTTGGGGCTGCGACTGCGACGGCGGCGAGCCGCGGGCGCGCCATTGATAGTGATGTTGTGAACAGCGGCTGTGTACGGTAGTGGTGTTGTTGTAGCACGACGTGCATCCGGGCCGGCGCGGAAAGCGCAGTTGCGGGCGGTTGCCCTTCGGTGCCAGCCATGTCGCGTGAGCGGCGGGTTGCTCTGGTGTCGACACGTGGTGCTCTGGGTTGTTGTGTGGTGCCCTTTGGCCGGTGGGGGTGGTTCGCGTGTGTCTCGTTCGCGCTCGGTGTCTGGTCGTGGTCGTGGTCGTGCTGCTCCCCCGTCTGTCGGCGGTTTCCGACGTCGTCTGTACGTTTTTGTTCGTTTGCGGCGTGCCTGCCGACGTCGTCCCGTCGCGACCTTTCAACCGAAAGTGTGGCGCCCGAAGGTGAACGAACGTAACCCTGACCTCGGCGCTTTACGCTGAGCCGAGCGAACCGAACCGAACCTAACGTGTGGTGTGGCGAGGTGAGCTCAGCCTGTGAGCCCCTAACGTCTACGTAAGGTAAGCTGTCCGGCTCACGCCTCACGTTTGAACGCTTTTGTAACCTACGTTTGACGCTTCTTAACCTAGCACTGACCCCTTAACCTAACGTGTAACCTAACCTAACCTAACCTAACCTAACCTAACCTAACCTAACCTAACCTAACCTCTGACGCCTGACGTGTTTGAATGCTTAACCTAAGTTTGACGCTTAACCTAACCCAAGTCCCCTTAACCTAACCCACGTCCACCTAACCTAACCTAACGTAGACGTGTAAACGTAATGTGTAACGCGTAACGTGTAAGGTCGGCTGTCGTGTGTGCTTGACGGCAGATTGGGTTGGTCTGTAGATTCGGATTGCGGTTTGCCTCGGTCGAGGGGTTGGGTCGGAAGCGGCGAGGGGCGGCGGCGCCTGTTGCGCAGGCGGCGTCCGTTTGCGGCGGGCAATTGTTGAGAAACGGCTGTGAATGTTGGCGGGCGAGAGGAGGAGGACGGCGCGCGATGTGGCCCGACGGCTGCGGGCCGATCGGGAAACGGCGGGAGGGCGACGGAAGGCGATGGGGCGGCGGAGGCGCGTTTGCACGGCCGTCATCGCCGCACGCCTCGGCTTGTGTGGCTGTGGCGCCGGCCGCGCTGGCCGGGCTGCCGCGGCGACGGTGTGGGAGTTTTGCCGAAGGTTTGGCCATTGTGGCGGGTCGTCGGCTGGGGCTGTGGGGGCGGCATTTGGGCGGGGGCGGCGATTCTCGGCGGGCCGACCCAGGCTGTAGCGCGCGGTAGCTGCAGTTTGGCCGTGGTTTGCGGCGCTGCCGTGGCGACTGGTTGGCGACTGTGGTGTGGCTGTGTGTAGCCCCATCCTCGGTGGTTTGAAAGGCGCGGGCGGTTGTGGCGCAGGTTTGGGGCTGCTCCGCACAGGCTGTCGGACGTTGGGCGGTAGCAAGCGCTCCATCCGCGTACTTAAGGCTAACTTAAATTAGCTGCTTGGTGCAGAGTTTACCTTGCGGCATTTTCTGCTTCTGCTGAGGTGTCATGTGGGTATGGTGTCATCTTTATTTAATGTGTAACATCAGTGTGTGCGGGACGTCATGTTTTCATCAGGTGTTGGGCTTCCTTTGGGCGTCAGGGTATGAAGGGGGATGGCAGTGCTTTTCTGCTTCAAGTCTTCATCTGTCGAGCATGGCCACTGGCCGTCGATAGCGGTCTCTGGGATTAGCAGGAGCTCCCAGCGCTCTGATGAGGGGGTTCGTAGAAACCCTCGTCCGGGTATAGAACCGTCTGGCACTCTTCTTGTGCCTTTCCAGCACGGTGTCCTCGTCGGCTGCCTCGTGGAGGTATTCATGGGGGAACTGCGAGTGCACATGGAAGACCCGCCGCAGGATCTTGTTTTGCAGACTCTGGAGGCGTTGAAGATGTGTCCTCGCTGCGCAGCCCCAGACCTCGCACGCATAATCAAACAGCGGGCGGAGGTAGAGGCGAAAGATGAGAAGGCCATTCGCCGGCGTCAACTCAGAGTGTTCATTGAGGAATGGGTAGAGAGCGCCCATCCGTTGAATAACCTTGAGCCTCACGTCATCAATGTGAGGCTTCCAGGTCAACCTCTTGTCCAGGAGGACCCCCAGGTAGCGGACGGTGTCACTCCACGGTATTTCGACGTCGTAGAGGCGGAGTCGTCGTTCCGGTGCAGTCCTCTTCCTCGTGAAGACAATGGCCTGCGTCTTCGCTGGATTAAATGCAATGCGCCATTTCGCAGCCCAATCTTGCAAGGCGTGACAAGCTGCCTGAAGGCGAGGGATCAGCACCTCGCGCCACCGACTTCTAGAGAACAACATCGTGTCGTCCGCGTACACAGCTTTTTCGACCCGTGGAGGTGTTGGCAGGTCCGACGTAAACAAGCAGTAGAGGACCGGTCCGAGTACAGAGCCTTGAGGGACGCCAGCTCGGATAGGGCGGGCGTTGGAGAGGCGATCTTCTACTCGTACAGCAAAGGTGCGGTGTTCCAAGTAGGACGCAATCAGACGGACGTAGGCCTTCGGGAAGTGCAGTCGGTGTATTTTCCATAAGAGTCCCTGGTGCCACACGCTATCGAACGCCTTCTTGACGTCGAAGAGGACTGCCCCACAATAGTCGCGCTGGTTGAACGTCTGGGCGATATATTCAACAGCCCGAAGGATCTGCATCGTGGTGGAGTGGCCACTGCGAAAGCCGAACTGTTCCGGCGGCATGAGTTCCTCAGCATCGATGTGGACTTGTAACCGGCGAAGCAGGAGCCTCTCGAACAGTTTGCTGAGATGGGGTAGCAAGCTGATCGGCCTATAGTTGGATGGGTGGCGGCGGTCTTTCCCAGGCTTAGGTACTGCCACCACGATGGAATGCTTCCAGGCGCGTGGATAATTCGCAGTTCGCAGGATCCACGAAAAGATGGCTGCCAGATACACAATCGCCGTCCAGGGCAGCTGCTTCAGGACCAAGCCTGGGATGGCATCGACACCAGGGGCTTTGTTGGCAGGCAGAGTCCGTAAGCCCTCGTGAACTTCCTGAGGCGTGACGGGCGGAATGGGGTCGGCTTCCTCCTCCACATCTTGAAGCAGCGCCTCCACGTCGCGTTCAATGTGTGCAACCCGTTGGGGGTCAACTCCCTCGTCGAGCGGGCGAAAGTTGGCTTCGAAGGCGTCAGCCAATGCATTCGCCTTATCGTCGGGCCGGAAGACATCACCAGCAGCCGTTGCAAGAGGCGGGATCCGGGTGCGTCGTTGTGTGAAGAAGCGGATTGACTGAAAATTCATCGGGTCAGGTGTGAATGATCGAAGTTTCTCAGCCCATCGCTGATTCCTATGCGCGATGAGTCTGGCCTTGATGTCCCGCCGGAGGAGGTTGATGTGCCGCTTCAGGTCGCGATTCCGGGTAATCCGCCACTCACGACACAGCCGATTGCGCAGCCGGATCGAGTCCAAGATGTCTGGAGGCAGTCCTGGAGCGGGGACGGTAGTAGGTTTCGGCGGAGGCGTAGCATGGACGAGCGCATCCGTGACGTCAGCAACGAAGTGGTCGATGGAATCACCATTGATGTCTTCTGCAGCACGCACGGTGTCAATGGAGTGGGTGAGCCGTTCCTGGAAGCTGGTCCAGTTCGTTCTTCGGTAGTTGAGGCAGCCGGAGGAATGGTCCGGGGCAACTTGGAGGGTGAAGAGCACTGGGAGGTGGTTCGAATTCAGTGCATGGACCACCTCAGCTGTCAGATGCTGCGGAAGACCCTTGGTGATGGCCACATCAAGCACGTCCGGGCGGCCGTTGGACGGGTAACAGGTGGGCTCTTCCGGGCCGCAAACATACGATTGTGCTTCCTCGGTGGCACGGAGAAGAAGGCGTCCACTCCAGTTGGTGGCCTGAGAATTCCAAGCAGCATGCTTGGAATTCAGGTCCCCAGCGATGAAAAGGCGTCCAGACATGCGGAGCAGCGCTCGAGCATCTTCGAGGTCCAGCACTCTTCTCGGGCTGCGGTAGACCGCAACAAAGGTGACGGGTCCCGTGCTCGTTTCCACAACGACTGCTGTAGCCTCGATGAGTCCCGTTGCCGGCGGTTGGATCTCATGATGCCGGATAGATCTGCGTATGAAGATGGCCGTCCCTCCTCCTCTCGTCAGCCGGTCCGTCCGGTAGCAACAGTAGTTAGGGATGTTGCTACGAATCCCAGGCTTTAAGAATGTTTCACAGACCATGCATATATCGACGTTATAGTCCGTCAAGAATTGTTGCAATTCAGGCACATCATGGGTGAGACCATCGGCATTATATGCCACAATCCTCAAGTCGTCAAGCCGTCTAATCCTGGCCATGACTGACGGCGGGAGGTGCTGCTGTTGCTGCCGGGAAGGCCCTGGTGAGTGTCGCCTCAACCGTGGCGGCAATGGTAGTTGGCAGTTGAGCCAGCGTGGAGGTGATGCTGGCGAGCGAGGTGGCAATCTGAGTCAGCAAGGCCAGGAGATCGTCTGTACCTGGCTGGTGCTGAGGGCGGATTGCCGGAGGTGGCTGCTGGCGTTGTCCTGGCGGTGCCACAGGCGGTGCCTGAGCAGCTGTTGATCCTGGTGGCTGCATCGAGCGCCGAAGGGCGTCCGCCACAGTGAGGTCATCGCGGATCTTCGCAGCACGTCGGTCCATCAATGTGGGCCAGGCGCGGGCATCAGAAGTCTGCGGCGGAGGCGGCTGCCTGGGTCGGCGGCGACTGGCGGGCGTCGTCTGCTTGAAGGTAGGCGGAAGACCGCGCATTCGTCGACTGGCCTCTTTGTGTTTACTGCACGAACGGAAGTTCGCCGGATGAGCGCCCCCGCAAAGTCCACAGGTCGCTGGCTGATCTCTGCTTCTTGTGCACGTCCTGCTGTCATGATTGGCGCCGCACTTGACGCAAATCCAGGGCATGGTGCACCACCTGGCAACATGGCCGAACCCTTGGCATCGATAACACTGCGTCGGGCCACGGGACTTCCGGAGCTTTTCCACTTTGATTTCCAAGCCGTAGAAGCGTTCCAGGTTGAAAATATCGCGATGTTCTGCTGTATCTGGTAGGATAACCACCCGATGACCAGTCTGCTGGTTGGTTCCCGGCATCCGATGGTGCTCGATCAGAGAGGCCACGAAACCAAGTTCCTCCAGTTCCTCTTTGACATCAGCATGCGCCAATGTGATAGGGATGCCCTTGATGAGCGCCTTGATCGTCGGCGGCCGAACTGCCGGAAAAGTGAACATCGGGATGCCCTTCTGGCCAAGCATGTCGTGGACCAAGATGTAGTCTTCGGTAGACGCTAGCATAAGCTTCAGGTTGCCATCCCCCGACTGTTTGACTGTAAATCCTTGACGGCAGTGTGTTTTAAGCCAGTCATGTAAATCCTTGTACGAATCCTTGTATTGTAGAAAGATCGGCGGTATTTTCCGACGTGGTGCGGTCGGCGTGGGGGCCGACTGGTCATCCATGGGCGTCTCGCCCTCATGCTGCGGCTGCTGTGCCGCGCCATCAGCACGCTGCTGCATCGCACGACGTTGCTGCTGTTCTGCCAGGGAAGAGGCGGCATCTTCTAGCGTGGCCCCTTCGCCCTGCAGCGGCTGGAAGGAGTTTGAGACCTCCAATTCTCTCGCGACGACGAGTCGCCGTGGCCTAGCCTGCTTCTTCAACGGCGGCTGTCGGAAACCCTCGTCCCGCGGTTCATTCCGTGTAAGCCGTCCCGACGTAGAGCGGCCGTCCGCGCTGCTTCTGCGCCGCAACTCCGATCGTCGTCGGTTGATGACCTCCTGCACGGTGGTATCTTCATCTATATCCGAAGAGTAATCCATATCGGCATCCAAAGGCTGCTCTGCCGCGAGGGTACTATTACTTCCCCCCGCGACAGGTCCGGTCGTCATATGTGCGTCGGCTGATGGCGAGGCGGCCGGTGGGGCAAGCCCCATCGGACCGCGGCCGGCCGACGCGGGCGCAGCCGGAGCACGTGCTCCGGTCGCGCGAGCGCAGAGTGACACGTCCATCCCGTCTGACATCGCTCACTCGACTGGTAGCAAGCGCGGGAGGCGCGGCGCGGCGGCGCGCAGAGTGGCGGCCGCTCTCTCGGCCGTCCGCGCCCGCCCGCGACACTGGCTGGGCCTTGTGATTCTCTGCTCTTGTGCTTGCGTGCCTGCCGTCCCGCTCGCTCTCGCTGTGTGTTACGCGCGTCGTCGAAATGGCAGATCAGGCGGCTACGAACGAGACTGCTGCGGCACCCGCCGCCACCGGCACTACGAAGAAGGCCAAGTCTGCGTCGTCTGCGAAGAAGCCGCGCGCCAAGCCTGCGCACCCGCGCACCTCTGAGATGGTGACGGCCGCCATCAAGAGTCTGAAGGAGCGCGGCGGGTCGTCGCTGCAGGCGATCAAGAAGTACATAGCCGCGCACTACAAGCTGGACGCGGAGAAGCTGGCGCCGTTTATCAAGAAGTACCTCAAGTCGGCCGTCGTGGCGGGCGAGCTGGTGCAGACGAAGGGGAAGGGCGCGTCCGGCTCGTTCAAGCTTGCCGGCGCCGGCGGCGGGGGGGCGGCCGAGGGCGGCAAGGCTCGTGCTGGCGGTGCCAAGAAGAAGCGCGCCGCTCCGGCCAGCAAGGAGAAGAAGGGCGCCCGTGCGGCCGGCGCAAAGAAGGCTGGTGGCGTGAAGGCGGCGACCGGTCGGAAGGCGGGCGCCGCCAAGAAGGCGTCTGCGGCGTCGGCCGCTCCCGCGGGTGCGAAGAAGGCGGCTGCGGCCAAGCCGGCCAAGGCCAAGTCGCCGTCGAAGGCGAAGAAGGCCGCCAAGGTTCCGACGAAGAAGCCGAAGGCGCCGCGCCCGAAGAAGGCGACGACGCCGTCTAAGGCGAAGGCTTCGCCCAAGAAGAAGAAGTAGAGTAGAGGAGAAAGAGATGGGAAAGGAAGGGTTTGGCGCTTGACTCCGTCGTCCCCACCCCCCGTCGTCGTCTAGTGGCGCGCAAGAGACGCGCGGCCCAAAACGGCCCTTCTCAGGGCCATCAAAGCACGTCGGGGAAGGTTTTGATTGTCGTGTTGCGTTTGGTGTGGGTGTCTGTCTGGCGTTTCTGTATGCCCGTGGGGATGCTGTTTGCGTGCCGTGGTGGTTGGATTGCGGGGGTCGGTGGCGGGTGTGGGCGGCGGTAGCGGTAAGCGGTGTTGTTGTTGTTGTTGTTGTCGTGGTTGATTGTCGCCGTGTTTGTTTTGTGGCGGCGGCCGACGGTTGGTTTTCTGTCACGTTGTTTTGTTTGAATACGTTGGTTGGCTTGCCTGCGTTCGTTCTTCTCGGATGTCTGTCTTGTCGAGTCGTGTCTGGTCTTTGTTTTGTTCCTTTGTGTGTGTGTGTGTTATGTTTTGCAACGGGGGGGCACGTTGAGATGCGGAAGGAGTCGGCGGGGATTTCGGTGGCGTGTAGAGCGAGCGAGCGCGCCTGCCTGGCCGTTGGCCGTCGGAGTGGAGTGCGGGTTTTTTTTGTTTTCGAAACGAAAGCGGCGGCCGGCCAGCCACCCGTGCGGTGTGACGTCGGCCGTTGGGTATTGTGCGCTTTGAGCGCCGGGGAGGGATGATGTGTGATTGTTGCGCGCTGCTAGCAGGCAGGCAGAGTGAGCGGGTGTGGCGGACGGACGGGAAGTGGTGGTTTTTGTTTTTGGGTTGCGGGGCGAGAGGCAGGCGACCGACAAAGTTTGCTCGCGACGGAGAGATGTTAGTGGCCCTGAAAAGGGCCGTTTTTGTTTGTGCGGTGCGGTGCCGCGGCGCGGTTTAGGCGCGCTCGCCGCGGATGCGGCGCGCGAGCTGGATGTCCTTGGGCATGATGGTGACGCGCTTGGCGTGGATTGCGCACAGGTTGGTGTCTTCGAAGAGGCCGACGAGGTAGGCCTCGCTGGCCTCCTGCAGGGCCATGACTGCGGAGCTCTGGAAGCGCAGGTCGGTCTTGAAGTCCTGGGCGATCTCGCGCACTAGGCGCTGGAATGGCAGCTTGCGGATGAGCAGCTCTGTGCTCTTCTGGTAGCGCCTGATTTCTCGCAGGGCGACGGTGCCCGGCCTGTAGCGGTGGGGCTTCTTGACGCCTCCGGTGGCGGGCGCGCTCTTCCTCGCCGCCTTGGTGGCGAGCTGTTTGCGCGGCGCCTTTCCGCCGGTGGACTTGCGGGCCGTTTGCTTTGTGCGGGCCATGGCGGTAGCGGTAGCGGTAGCGGAGCGGCGTGCGTGGAGGTTAGGTGCGGCGCGGCGTCCGGTGCTGCCTTGACAACGGGCCCGCGCGCCTCCGTGCTGCGCTTATATGCCCTCGGTTGCGCGTGGTGGGGGGAGGGCGGGCCAGAGTCTATATAGGGGGGCGGCGGGCGCGCTGGGCGCAGACCGTAGCCGACTCGCCAGCCGCTGCAGCTGCTGTTTGTGCACGTTTTGCTTTGCCCGAGGAAGGAAGGATGACAGGCCGCGGCAAGGGAGGAAAGGGGCTCGGCAAGGGTGGCGCCAAGCGGCACCGCAAGGTGTTGCGCGACAACATCCAGGGCATCACGAAGCCCGCCATCCGCCGCCTGGCTCGCAGGGGCGGCGTGAAGCGCATCTCTGGTCTGATCTACGAGGAGACCCGCGGGGTGCTGAAGGTGTTCCTGGAGAACGTGATCCGCGACGCGGTGACGTACACTGAGCACGCCAAGCGCAAGACTGTGACGGCCATGGACGTGGTGTACGCCCTGAAGAGGCAGGGGCGCACCCTGTACGGTTTCGGCGGTTAGGCTGCGTCGCAGCGGGCGCTGGCCTTCCCGCGGCCGTGCTTGTGGGTGGGAGAGACTAGAAAACGGCCCTTTTCAGGGCCACCACACTGTTCGGAAGTTGAAAAGTGCGAAAGAGTCTGTGTTGTTGCTGCGTGTGTGCGCGCTGTGTTGTTTGTTTGTTTGTTTCTTTCTTTCCGTTTGAGCGACGTGATGTGACTGGGAGGGGAGAAGGAAAGGAAACGTGTCATGTGGCTGGCTGTGTGTGGAGCTGCTTCGTTTGTGTGTTTGTTATTGTGTGTCTTTGTATCGATCGCGACGGAGATGGCGGGCGGGCTGTGTGTTGTTGTGCGAGAGGCGGTGATTATTTGCTTGCGTGGTTTGTCTCTGTGTGTTTGTTTGCGGCGGCGTTGGGGTTTCCGAGGCAAGGCGTGTGGGCATAGGCGGCCGGATCAGCTGTTTCGTTCGTGTCGACGGCCGTTGCGCGCGGGAGTGGAGGGCGGTGTGTCGACACGCCTCCCTTTAACAATGGTCATTATTGCTGCCGTTGTCGGTTTGGAAGGCGACTGCGACGGTGCAAAATGTGTGCGTGTGTGTGTGTGTTGGGCCACACGGGCTGTGTGGACGACAAGATGGCGGACGTGCGCCGGCGGCGGCTGTGCTGTGACAGTGCAAAGTTAAAACAAAACAAGGTGCGGCGAGGACGACTGAAATTTTGCTTTGGACGTAGGTTTGTGTGGTGGCCCTGAAAAGGGCCGATTGTTGTGGGCCGAGCCGGCAAAGCGCGTTGCGTGCAGGGGAGCACGCGGCGCTGCGATTGCCTGGCCTCCTTTAGGCCTTCTTCTCGGTCTTCTTTGGCAGCAGGACGGCCTGGATGTTGGGCAGGACACCACCCTGTGCGATGGTGACGCCCGACAGGAGCTTGTTGAGCTCCTCGTCGTTGCGGATGGCAAGCTGCAGGTGGCGCGGGATGATGCGCGTCTTCTTGTTGTCGCGGGCCGCGTTTCCGGCCAGCTCGAGCACCTCAGCCGCGAGGTACTCCATGACGGCGGCGAGGTAGACGGGCGCCCCGGCGCCGACGCGCTCTGCGTAGTTTCCCTTGCGCAGGAGGCGGTGGATTCTGCCGACCGGGAACTGGAGCCCAGCCCTGCTTGAGCGGGACTTTGACTTGCCCTTGACTTTGCCTCCCTTTCCGCGTCCGGACATGGCGATGGGCTAGCGACGGTGCACACGAAACGGAAACGAAAACGACCGGTGCGAGCGGCAGCGAGTCGAGCAGCGGAGTGCGTGCCGGCGCAGCCGGGGTGGGGGTGCTTTATGGGCTCGGGTGCGGCGGCCGGTTGCGCGCGCGCCCCATTGGTCGGCGGCCGCAACAGGGCGAGCTGGTAAAGGTGCGGCGGCGGCTGGCGGCGGGTGCCACTGTGTGGGGAGACGCTGACTAGAGCGGAGCGCTTGCTACTGGTGTTGCTGCTGCCGTACGTTGGTTGGAGATGCCGCCCAAGACTAGCGGGAAGGCCGCCAAGAAGGCTGGCAAGGCGCAGAAGAACATTTCGAAGGGCGACAAGAAGAAGAAGCGCAAGAGGAAGGAGAGCTATGCCATCTACATCTACAAGGTGCTGAAGCAGGTGCACCCTGACACGGGCATCTCGTCGAAGGCGATGAGCATCATGAACAGCTTCGTGAACGACATTTTCGAGCGCATTGCGGCCGAGGCTTCTCGCCTGGCGCACTACAACAAGCGCTCGACCATCACGTCCCGCGAGATCCAGACCGCTGTGCGGCTGTTGCTGCCTGGCGAGCTGGCCAAGCACGCCGTGAGCGAGGGCACGAAGGCGGTGACCAAGTACACGAGCTCCAAGTAAGGAGGTGGCTCTGGAATGGAAGGAAGGATGGAGAAGGCTCCTCCGTTGCGAGAGCGGCGAAACGGCCCTTTTCAGGGCCACCAACTTGCCTTTTGCGGGAAGGGCGGAATTGTTGTTGTTGTTGTTGTTTGTGTGGACGGCTGTGATGTATGTGTGCATTTTGATTGTGGGTGGGGGGGCGCGTCAAAGCGTGTTGCGCGGGGTACGGCCACGAGGTTGGTCGCCGTGGCGTGGAATGGTGGCACGCCTCGTTGGCGTGGTTTTTGACCCATTGGTGTTGTTGGGGTGTGTGTGTGTTTGTGTGTTACCCGTCTGCGAGGGGGGACAGTGCGATCGGCGACTTTTGTGTCACCGTAACGACGGCCGTTTGCGGGTTTGTTTTTTTGCACATCATACATGGCGAGGGTGAAATGTGAAATGTTTTTGTTTGGTTTGTTTTTGCCGCCCACTATTCCCTTTGCTGTACGCCGAGTTTGACAATGGTGCGACGTAACTGCAGCGTGGAGGTGTGTGAGTGACGTTGAAATGAACGTGCCATTAAGACGCATTGTTGTTGTATTGTACTGTACGTGTACGGCGACACGCACGATGATGTACCATTCGACTCTGATGTTTGATAGCCGTGTCTGACTGATTGCGTACGACGCACGCACACCGATGTCGTCATTCAAGATGCACGCTAGACGGCGGCGGCGGCGGCGGCGCCGGTCGTTTGTTTGGCGAATGTCTGTACACGTGTTTGTCTGTGTCCATCCGGTATGTATTTGTTTGTTTGTTTGAAAGTGTTTTGTGTGTCGGTGACGTGGTCCGATCCGTCGCCCCCTGAGTAACTGTCGATCGGCGCGATAGACCGGCGTCACGCAACTGAACCGAAGTCTTGGGCACACCCGTCATACTGTTGTACACCGTCGCGCTGAGAACGGTAACGAAAGGTTGACTCTGATCGGTCGAATGTCTGGGCAGAACGTGAGGAATGAGGCAAGAGTGCAAGGAGGGGGGGGCAAAAGAGAGAGGAAGGGAAAAAGGGGAGAAACGCATTCGTAGAGCAACGGAACGTTCCCGTGTCGGAGGCGTATTGGAGCCGCACTGAAATGCGTTTAACGGCGGCGCGGCTGCAAGTGTCTGCCGTGGTGAACGTTACCTTTGACGGCTGCATTGGGCTTTGCCTTTGCTTTCGCTTTCGCTTTCGCTTTCCCGGATGTACGTAACGTTTGTTGATATGGTTCTGAGGAAGAGTGTATGACAGTGCCGTGCCGTCCATGTTCGTGTGCCCTCCCATTGTGTGTATGCTATTGTCTGTGTACTTGAATGATGTATGTAGGTGTTAGTGGACATGTTTTACCAGTGGGGGGAAATGGATCGTCGATAGTTGCCGTCACTCTGTCACGGTCGAGATGACGCACCCTCCGTACAGAAAGGTGTCGAGAAAGTGAGTGTGTGTGTGTGTGTGTGTGTGTGTGTGTGCGTGCGTGCGTCCGTGAATTGGCAGTGTTTGGAGGTGGGCGTGCCCTGCATGTGGCCCGGAAAAGGCTGTTCGTTAGGCGGTAGTGTTGTGTGGACAGGGGAGGGGCATGCGTAACGCTGCTGGCATGGCATTTCGGGAGATGGGAGGGGGCAAACGAGGAAACGAGGAGCGGCGGCCAAAGACGGGACGGGGAGGGGCGCGGTGTGGGTGGCTTGCGCCTGTGCTCGGCGTTGTGGTTTGTGCAAAAGAGGAGGAGAAAAACAATGTGAGTTGCCAGGGAGGGGAGCGGTGTTGTGTTGTGGTTGTCGTGGTGTAGCCGCAGACGCGGCTGTCAGTGAACGTGGCGAGACGGACGGATGCGCGGAGGGGCGGGGGCGGGGGCGGCGCATTTCGCCGGTGCCGTGCCGTGCCGTGCCGTGCCTGAAAGCCGCGTGGTCGCTGTGTTGTTGGTGGCGTGGGGGCGAGGAGAGTACCGTACGGGTGTGCTTGTGCGCCGGAAATGGCACACTGCGCCCGCCCGTCTTGGAGGCTGATGGCTGTGGTGTGGAAATGGGGCGCGGTGATGTTGAAGCACAGAAAAGAAACCAAGAAAACGGAAGGCGTGATGCGGCGGTGGTGGTGAGAGCGGGAAAAACAAAACAAAAGAAAAAAAACAACAAAAAAAAAGAAGGAAAAACAACAAGAAACAAAAAAGAAAACAAAAAGTCTATCAATATTAAAATGTAAATGGAAATGGAAATGGACCCAGGTATAACCTCCCTGCACAAATAGCAGAGAGTCCGATGATAATAAAAATGTGCCAGAATGTTAACGTCCCTACAAAACAAACCCAACGATAATATTAATGAAAGAGTGAACCGTATGTAACATTGCAACAGACATAATGAAACCTGATAAATTGTATAAGGGCAGCAGCCGTTGACCTTTGGCCCTGTATTCAGAATAAAAAGAGCCAAAGATCGTTACCCCAATGAAAAAGACACTGAAACACGTATGTAACATAGTAGCGATGGCGAGACATTGTAGCATCTGTGACCAGAGAGTTTGCGCTGGACTGCGCGAGTGTTGCGAGCGGTTCTCAGTCAGTCAGTCAGTCTGTGTAGTTGAGGGCTGTACTCTGTCAGTAGTCGTCGCGTGCAGTACGCTAATAGTCGTCGTGCAGAGCGGTCGGTCAGTAGTAGCAGCCGAGTGCGGTTGTGTGATGTAGGCGGTCGGCAACACTGGTCAAGATGGTGAATAAGGTATACTGTTAATTAATATAATCATTAGATAATGAGAAATTGTATTTATTGTAATTATGCTCCAACAAGTTCCCCAATAATAATTTTTATTTCAAAAGCATTTTTCAAACATTTAATCTTTTATTGAACTAAAGAGTTCGTTCCACTTCTTTGAAGAAAAATGTCACTAAAATCACAAAAAAAGAGAATATTATTATTTGCAATGCAGTTCCTCCAAGCGCTGCGCAACAACCAGAGCAGAAATGTGACATCCATTTATTCGGAGGTAAGACTTTAATTCCGATTGTTTTGCACAGGGCCAAAGACCGATATTTCGGTTTAATTGAAGTTTCTTGTCACTGAACGGACTTTTTTAAATGTTGTGTGAAGACTTTATATTTGAGTCAGATTGCGAATTGCACATTGTTGTTGCCATTTTCAATACCTCTCATTGTGGGCGAGGTTACAATTAGCGCAATGTCCATTAGCATCCGTAAATAACATTGTCCATTATTTTAAATATTGCTGGGAGGTTACAACACACACACAAAACAAAAAACAAAAAGAAACAAAAAATTGCATTTATATCCGCTCCTCGATTGTAGATACCCCTTACACAGCTGTGTGCAATGAATGAGTGCTGGCTGGTAATTAATTGCACTCCTTGGAGGGAAATGCCATAGGAAGTAGTCTTTAAAAAGTGAATGTTTTTCGTTAAGAGACAAAAGTTACTTTAGAAAAAAAGTAATAGTGGGGCTTGTGTTGTTGAACAAAATAAGTACAATGAACATACGTTATCAGATTTGCGCAATGCAGCGTCACACCACCTCTTGATTATAACACAATATACTATACATCGTCCCGAACCGTGACCAGAGTCGCGAGACGAGCAGAGCACGCCGCCGACGCCCGCTCAGTACAACCGTCCACCCGCTACTACTGTCGACCGACTACTACCTCTCCCGACTCGCGCTACAATATATATAACAACTGTTCCTGGCGACCCGGTGCGTGCCACTACTGTCGTCTGGCGCGGTCCAAGCGCCGACTAGCAGCGATAAAGAACTCTCTGGTCAGACAGAGATGCTGTCATGCCTCGCCATCGCTCTGGTAATGAATACATACGTGTTGCAGCGTGCGTACCACCGGAACACGCAGTGGCGGAGCCAAAGACTGTGTTGTCGAGGTCGAGTGCGAGTGGGAAGAGAGGCAGCGTCGGCACGGAGATGCAAGCGAGCGCGAGACGCACGGGGGCTGCGGCGTGGCGCGTTTGCGGTCGGCGCCTTTGGTGGCAACGGCCGGGACAAGCAGCGGTGTATGGTGTGGTGCGGGGCGGACAGGGGCGGCGGTGGACGGGGAGGAGGCGGCGCGACGACGGCATGGGGGCGAAAACGGGACGGGGGACGGCGGATGTTGAGAGGCGTCACGCGCGGACAGGACACAGACACAGAGACACACAGAGTGGAAAGGGAGGGTGCGCGGTAGTAGTTGGGAATGTGCGTACCGTGCGGGATGGGAGTGGGCGAGGAACACGGTCGTGGCCCCTGTTTTGGGTGCGTGTGATGACGTCGGTGTGTTGTGGGAAGGGAAGGTGCTGTGGCGGCGGCGCGTAATGGGCGTAGGCCGAAAAGAGAAAGGAACGTGGGCAGTGTGTTGGCAAGCGTCGGTTCGACTGCGACGTTGATGGGCAGGGCAGGGCAAGGTTAATGGTGGTAGGAGTAGGCGTGTGGGCGCAAAAAATCTGCCGCTGCAGGCGGTGCCGTAACCGCCATGGCGGGAAGGAGAGAGGGCCAAAGAAAGAAAGAAAGAAGAAAAAAAAGGAGGGGGGGGGGGGCGAAAGTGGAGAGGCGGTGGTGTGAGAAGGGCGGGGGCGGAAGGAAGGCAGGAAGGACAAGAGGCGAGGCGACGGCTTGCTTTGTGTATCGGTCGGTCTCTGGCTATGCTTCGTTTTCTGCAGCAGGGTCGGTGCGCGGCGTGGCTCGCGGCAGTGGGAACGCCTGGTGGCTGGACGGCCAGCAATGCGGTTGGATGGGCGGCCACAGCACCGCACCTGTGCCCGAGGAGGAGACGCTGGCGGCGGGCCCTGAGGTGAGGCCGGCTCGGCTGGGGCTGTGGATGTGTAGGTGTGCGCCGCTGCTGCAACAACGAGTAAAACGCGAGAAGAAGGGATGGCGGTAGAGAGGAAAAAAAAAAAAAAGGTCGTGTTGTGTTGATGCGCAGGCAGACGCGTACAGAGGGACGAGCCCGGTCTGCAGCAGGGTGTGGCCGTGCCGAGTGCAGAGCAGCGGCGGCTCGGTTCGGTTCGGCCCGGCCCGGCGGGCCGCGCTGTTGTCGCGGACGTGAGCGCCCCCTGGCGGGTGGCCGGAGGCGGCGCGGCGTGTTGGACGTGTGGCTGGTGGCAGTGCACAATTTGCGAGTGGCTGGCGGTGTGGTGTGGCGGTTGGCGCGTCGGGCGGCGGAGAGGTATGTGTTGCGGGCGCCCTTTGCTGCGCTGCGTCGTTGCGTGTGCCGTACAGGGCGGGCGCTTGTCGACTGTGTGGGCGGTGTGGCGAATTGGCGTGAAACGGCTGCCGAGAGGTGTGTGGTAGCGAGCCGGTCGGTGGTGTCAGTGCGAAGGGGAATGTGCGTGCGTTTGGCGGTTTCGGTGTGCTTTTTGCGGCGTGAGAGTGGGAATTAGTGGGGCCGGCTGTTGTGTTGGTTCCTTGTGTCTTGTGTCGCGTAGCTTGATGGCAACGTGGAAGGACGCCGGTTTCGTTTCGAGCCTTGCGTGTGGTTGTCGACGTTGACTGGTTGGCGTGTGCCGATGCACGTGCATGTGTGGGTCGCGAGTGCGTTTTTGGCTGGCTGTGTGTGTGTGTGTGTGTGTGTTTTGGGGGGGAAGGGGGAGGCGGTGGTGAAAGTGCAGTCGTTGCCACGGGCGTCGTCGGGTGGGGCTGGGGCTGTGCGTCGTGGCGGAAAGGTGGTAGGTTGCGGGAAGCGAGCCCGTCGTTGACGGTGTCGCGTGAGTTGTGAATCGAGTGGGGCGCGGGGCGCGGGACAGGAGCAGCGTGCCGCTGCGTCGTGGTCGTCAGCAGAGGCTGTGCGTGTGCTTGTCCTTTTTGTGGGCGGTTCGTGCGAGGCGTTTTTGTTTTGTGTTGCCCTAGTTGTTAGTTTATTTTGTTTGTGTTTGTTATTTTGAGACGACGACTGGTTGGTGGCGTGCGCGCGAAGTGGCGGTGTGCGCTTCCCGTGTCGTTTGTGTTGTTTGGTTTTTTTGTTTTTGTGTGTTTTTTTTTTTTTTTTTTTGCACTGGGCCCCGGTGGGTGGGTGCGTGTGTGTCGATTGCCGGCTGGCGAGAGGTGCGCCATCGGCGGGGTGGGTCGCCGGCACAAGTAGAGGCGGCGGCGTTGTTGCTGTTGTTGTGTGGTGTTTGTTTTGTTCGGCTGTGTCGGCGAGCTGTGTTGCGGTGCGTGTGAATGGTGGTGCAAAAGTGCTGGCGTTGGGGCTGCGACTGCGACGGCGGCGAGCCGCGGGCGCGCCATTGATAGTGATGTTGTGAACAGCGGCTGTGTACGGTAGTGGTGTTGTTGTAGCACGACGTGCATCCGGGCCGGCGCGGAAAGCGCAGTTGCGGGCGGTTGCCCTTCGGTGCCAGCCATGTCGCGTGAGCGGCGGGTTGCTCTGGTGTCGACACGTGGTGCTCTGGGTTGTTGTGTGGTGCCCTTTGGCCGGTGGGGGTGGTTCGCGTGTGTCTCGTTCGCGCTCGGTGTCTGGTCGTGGTCGTGGTCGTGCTGCTCCCCCGTCTGTCGGCGGTTTCCGACGTCGTCTGTACGTTTTTGTTCGTTTGCGGCGTGCCTGCCGACGTCGTCCCGTCGCGACCTTTCAACCGAAAGTGTGGCGCCCGAAGGTGAACGAACGTAACCCTGACCTCGGCGCTTTACGCTGAGCCGAGCGAACCGAACCGAACCTAACGTGTGGTGTGGCGAGGTGAGCTCAGCCTGTGAGCCCCTAACGTCTACGTAAGGTAAGCTGTCCGGCTCACGCCTCACGTTTGAACGCTTTTGTAACCTACGTTTGACGCTTCTTAACCTAGCACTGACCCCTTAACCTAACGTGTAACCTAACCTAACCTAACCTAACCTAACCTAACCTAACCTAACCTAACCTAACCTCTGACGCCTGACGTGTTTGAATGCTTAACCTAAGTTTGACGCTTAACCTAACCCAAGTCCCCTTAACCTAACCCACGTCCACCTAACCTAACCTAACGTAGACGTGTAAACGTAATGTGTAACGCGTAACGTGTAAGGTCGGCTGTCGTGTGTGCTTGACGGCAGATTGGGTTGGTCTGTAGATTCGGATTGCGGTTTGCCTCGGTCGAGGGGTTGGGTCGGAAGCGGCGAGGGGCGGCGGCGCCTGTTGCGCAGGCGGCGTCCGTTTGCGGCGGGCAATTGTTGAGAAACGGCTGTGAATGTTGGCGGGCGAGAGGAGGAGGACGGCGCGCGATGTGGCCCGACGGCTGCGGGCCGATCGGGAAACGGCGGGAGGGCGACGGAAGGCGATGGGGCGGCGGAGGCGCGTTTGCACGGCCGTCATCGCCGCACGCCTCGGCTTGTGTGGCTGTGGCGCCGGCCGCGCTGGCCGGGCTGCCGCGGCGACGGTGTGGGAGTTTTGCCGAAGGTTTGGCCATTGTGGCGGGTCGTCGGCTGGGGCTGTGGGGGCGGCATTTGGGCGGGGGCGGCGATTCTCGGCGGGCCGACCCAGGCTGTAGCGCGCGGTAGCTGCAGTTTGGCCGTGGTTTGCGGCGCTGCCGTGGCGACTGGTTGGCGACTGTGGTGTGGCTGTGTGTAGCCCCATCCTCGGTGGTTTGAAAGGCGCGGGCGGTTGTGGCGCAGGTTTGGGGCTGCTCCGCACAGGCTGTCGGACGTTGGGCGGTAGCAAGCGCGGGAGGCGCGGCGCGGCGGCGCGCAGAGTGGCGGCCGCTCTCTCGGCCGTCCGCGCCCGCCCGCGACACTGGCTGGGCCTTGTGATTCTCTGCTCTTGTGCTTGCGTGCCTGCCGTCCCGCTCGCTCTCGCTGTGTGTTACGCGCGTCGTCGAAATGGCAGATCAGGCGGCTACGAACGAGACTGCTGCGGCACCCGCCGCCACCGGCACTACGAAGAAGGCCAAGTCTGCGTCGTCTGCGAAGAAGCCGCGCGCCAAGCCTGCGCACCCGCGCACCTCTGAGATGGTGACGGCCGCCATCAAGAGTCTGAAGGAGCGCGGCGGGTCGTCGCTGCAGGCGATCAAGAAGTACATAGCCGCGCACTACAAGCTGGACGCGGAGAAGCTGGCGCCGTTTATCAAGAAGTACCTCAAGTCGGCCGTCGTGGCGGGCGAGCTGGTGCAGACGAAGGGGAAGGGCGCGTCCGGCTCGTTCAAGCTTGCCGGCGCCGGCGGCGGGGGGGCGGCCGAGGGCGGCAAGGCTCGTGCTGGCGGTGCCAAGAAGAAGCGCGCCGCTCCGGCCAGCAAGGAGAAGAAGGGCGCCCGTGCGGCCGGCGCAAAGAAGGCTGGTGGCGTGAAGGCGGCGACCGGTCGGAAGGCGGGCGCCGCCAAGAAGGCGTCTGCGGCGTCGGCCGCTCCCGCGGGTGCGAAGAAGGCGGCTGCGGCCAAGCCGGCCAAGGCCAAGTCGCCGTCGAAGGCGAAGAAGGCCGCCAAGGTTCCGACGAAGAAGCCGAAGGCGCCGCGCCCGAAGAAGGCGACGACGCCGTCTAAGGCGAAGGCTTCGCCCAAGAAGAAGAAGTAGAGTAGAGGAGAAAGAGATGGGAAAGGAAGGGTTTGGCGCTTGACTCCGTCGTCCCCACCCCCCGTCGTCGTCTAGTGGCGCGCAAGAGACGCGCGGCCCAAAACGGCCCTTCTCAGGGCCATCAAAGCACGTCGGGGAAGGTTTTGATTGTCGTGTTGCGTTTGGTGTGGGTGTCTGTCTGGCGTTTCTGTATGCCCGTGGGGATGCTGTTTGCGTGCCGTGGTGGTTGGATTGCGGGGGTCGGTGGCGGGTGTGGGCGGCGGTAGCGGTAAGCGGTGTTGTTGTTGTTGTTGTTGTCGTGGTTGATTGTCGCCGTGTTTGTTTTGTGGCGGCGGCCGACGGTTGGTTTTCTGTCACGTTGTTTTGTTTGAATACGTTGGTTGGCTTGCCTGCGTTCGTTCTTCTCGGATGTCTGTCTTGTCGAGTCGTGTCTGGTCTTTGTTTTGTTCCTTTGTGTGTGTGTGTGTTATGTTTTGCAACGGGGGGGCACGTTGAGATGCGGAAGGAGTCGGCGGGGATTTCGGTGGCGTGTAGAGCGAGCGAGCGCGCCTGCCTGGCCGTTGGCCGTCGGAGTGGAGTGCGGGTTTTTTTTGTTTTCGAAACGAAAGCGGCGGCCGGCCAGCCACCCGTGCGGTGTGACGTCGGCCGTTGGGTATTGTGCGCTTTGAGCGCCGGGGAGGGATGATGTGTGATTGTTGCGCGCTGCTAGCAGGCAGGCAGAGTGAGCGGGTGTGGCGGACGGACGGGAAGTGGTGGTTTTTGTTTTTGGGTTGCGGGGCGAGAGGCAGGCGACCGACAAAGTTTGCTCGCGACGGAGAGATGTTAGTGGCCCTGAAAAGGGCCGTTTTTGTTTGTGCGGTGCGGTGCCGCGGCGCGGTTTAGGCGCGCTCGCCGCGGATGCGGCGCGCGAGCTGGATGTCCTTGGGCATGATGGTGACGCGCTTGGCGTGGATTGCGCACAGGTTGGTGTCTTCGAAGAGGCCGACGAGGTAGGCCTCGCTGGCCTCCTGCAGGGCCATGACTGCGGAGCTCTGGAAGCGCAGGTCGGTCTTGAAGTCCTGGGCGATCTCGCGCACTAGGCGCTGGAATGGCAGCTTGCGGATGAGCAGCTCTGTGCTCTTCTGGTAGCGCCTGATTTCTCGCAGGGCGACGGTGCCCGGCCTGTAGCGGTGGGGCTTCTTGACGCCTCCGGTGGCGGGCGCGCTCTTCCTCGCCGCCTTGGTGGCGAGCTGTTTGCGCGGCGCCTTTCCGCCGGTGGACTTGCGGGCCGTTTGCTTTGTGCGGGCCATGGCGGTAGCGGTAGCGGTAGCGGAGCGGCGTGCGTGGAGGTTAGGTGCGGCGCGGCGTCCGGTGCTGCCTTGACAACGGGCCCGCGCGCCTCCGTGCTGCGCTTATATGCCCTCGGTTGCGCGTGGTGGGGGGAGGGCGGGCCAGAGTCTATATAGGGGGGCGGCGGGCGCGCTGGGCGCAGACCGTAGCCGACTCGCCAGCCGCTGCAGCTGCTGTTTGTGCACGTTTTGCTTTGCCCGAGGAAGGAAGGATGACAGGCCGCGGCAAGGGAGGAAAGGGGCTCGGCAAGGGTGGCGCCAAGCGGCACCGCAAGGTGTTGCGCGACAACATCCAGGGCATCACGAAGCCCGCCATCCGCCGCCTGGCTCGCAGGGGCGGCGTGAAGCGCATCTCTGGTCTGATCTACGAGGAGACCCGCGGGGTGCTGAAGGTGTTCCTGGAGAACGTGATCCGCGACGCGGTGACGTACACTGAGCACGCCAAGCGCAAGACTGTGACGGCCATGGACGTGGTGTACGCCCTGAAGAGGCAGGGGCGCACCCTGTACGGTTTCGGCGGTTAGGCTGCGTCGCAGCGGGCGCTGGCCTTCCCGCGGCCGTGCTTGTGGGTGGGAGAGACTAGAAAACGGCCCTTTTCAGGGCCACCACACTGTTCGGAAGTTGAAAAGTGCGAAAGAGTCTGTGTTGTTGCTGCGTGTGTGCGCGCTGTGTTGTTTGTTTGTTTGTTTCTTTCTTTCCGTTTGAGCGACGTGATGTGACTGGGAGGGGAGAAGGAAAGGAAACGTGTCATGTGGCTGGCTGTGTGTGGAGCTGCTTCGTTTGTGTGTCTTTGTATCGATCGCGACGGAGATGGCGGGCGGGCTGTGTGTTGTTGTGCGAGAGGCGGTGATTATTTGCTTGCGTGGTTTGTCTCTGTGTGTTTGTTTGCGGCGGCGTTGGGGTTTCCGAGGCAAGGCGTGTGGGCATAGGCGGCCGGATCAGCTGTTTCGTTCGTGTCGACGGCCGTTGCGCGCGGGAGTGGAGGGCGGTGTGTCGACACGCCTCCCTTTAACAATGGTCATTATTGCTGCCGTTGTCGGTTTGGAAGGCGACTGCGACGGTGCAAAATGTGTGCGTGTGTGTGTGTGTTGGGCCACACGGGCTGTGTGGACGACAAGATGGCGGACGTGCGCCGGCGGCGGCTGTGCTGTGACAGTGCAAAGTTAAAACAAAACAAGGTGCGGCGAGGACGACTGAAATTTTGCTTTGGACGTAGGTTTGTGTGGTGGCCCTGAAAAGGGCCGATTGTTGTGGGCCGAGCCGGCAAAGCGCGTTGCGTGCAGGGGAGCACGCGGCGCTGCGATTGCCTGGCCTCCTTTAGGCCTTCTTCTCGGTCTTCTTTGGCAGCAGGACGGCCTGGATGTTGGGCAGGACACCACCCTGTGCGATGGTGACGCCCGACAGGAGCTTGTTGAGCTCCTCGTCGTTGCGGATGGCAAGCTGCAGGTGGCGCGGGATGATGCGCGTCTTCTTGTTGTCGCGGGCCGCGTTTCCGGCCAGCTCGAGCACCTCAGCCGCGAGGTACTCCATGACGGCGGCGAGGTAGACGGGCGCCCCGGCGCCGACGCGCTCTGCGTAGTTTCCCTTGCGCAGGAGGCGGTGGATTCTGCCGACCGGGAACTGGAGCCCAGCCCTGCTTGAGCGGGACTTTGACTTGCCCTTGACTTTGCCTCCCTTTCCGCGTCCGGACATGGCGATGGGCTAGCGACGGTGCACACGAAACGGAAACGAAAACGACCGGTGCGAGCGGCAGCGAGTCGAGCAGCGGAGTGCGTGCCGGCGCAGCCGGGGTGGGGGTGCTTTATGGGCTCGGGTGCGGCGGCCGGTTGCGCGCGCGCCCCATTGGTCGGCGGCCGCAACAGGGCGAGCTGGTAAAGGTGCGGCGGCGGCTGGCGGCGGGTGCCACTGTGTGGGGAGACGCTGACTAGAGCGGAGCGCTTGCTACTGGTGTTGCTGCTGCCGTACGTTGGTTGGAGATGCCGCCCAAGACTAGCGGGAAGGCCGCCAAGAAGGCTGGCAAGGCGCAGAAGAACATTTCGAAGGGCGACAAGAAGAAGAAGCGCAAGAGGAAGGAGAGCTATGCCATCTACATCTACAAGGTGCTGAAGCAGGTGCACCCTGACACGGGCATCTCGTCGAAGGCGATGAGCATCATGAACAGCTTCGTGAACGACATTTTCGAGCGCATTGCGGCCGAGGCTTCTCGCCTGGCGCACTACAACAAGCGCTCGACCATCACGTCCCGCGAGATCCAGACCGCTGTGCGGCTGTTGCTGCCTGGCGAGCTGGCCAAGCACGCCGTGAGCGAGGGCACGAAGGCGGTGACCAAGTACACGAGCTCCAAGTAAGGAGGTGGCTCTGGAATGGAAGGAAGGATGGAGAAGGCTCCTCCGTTGCGAGAGCGGCGAAACGGCCCTTTTCAGGGCCACCAACTTGCCTTTTGCGGGAAGGGCGGAATTGTTGTTGTTGTTGTTGTTTGTGTGGACGGCTGTGATGTATGTGTGCATTTTGATTGTGGGTGGGGGGGCGCGTCAAAGCGTGTTGCGCGGGGTACGGCCACGAGGTTGGTCGCCGTGGCGTGGAATGGTGGCACGCCTCGTTGGCGTGGTTTTTGACCCATTGGTGTTGTTGGGGTGTGTGTGTGTTTGTGTGTTACCCGTCTGCGAGGGGGGACAGTGCGATCGGCGACTTTTGTGTCACCGTAACGACGGCCGTTTGCGGGTTTGTTTTTTTGCACATCATACATGGCGAGGGTGAAATGTGAAATGTTTTTGTTTGGTTTGTTTTTGCCGCCCACTATTCCCTTTGCTGTACGCCGAGTTTGACAATGGTGCGACGTAACTGCAGCGTGGAGGTGTGTGAGTGACGTTGAAATGAACGTGCCATTAAGACGCATTGTTGTTGTATTGTACTGTACGTGTACGGCGACACGCACGATGATGTACCATTCGACTCTGATGTTTGATAGCCGTGTCTGACTGATTGCGTACGACGCACGCACACACCGATGTCGTCATTCAAGATGCACGCTAGACGGCGGCGGCGGCGGCGGCGCCGGTCGTTTGTTTGGCGAATGTCTGTACACGTGTTTGTCTGTGTCCATCCGGTATGTATTTGTTTGTTTGTTTGAAAGTGTTTTGTGTGTCGGTGACGTGGTCCGATCCGTCGCCCCCTGAGTAACTGTCGATCGGCGCGATAGACCGGCGTCACGCAACTGAACCGAAGTCTTGGGCACACCCGTCATACTGTTGTACACCGTCGCGCTGAGAACGGTAACGAAAGGTTGACTCTGATCGGTCGAATGTCTGGGCAGAACGTGAGGAATGAGGCAAGAGTGCAAGGAGGGGGGGGCAAAAGAGAGAGGAAGGGAAAAAGGGGAGAAACGCATTCGTAGAGCAACGGAACGTTCCCGTGTCGGAGGCGTATTGGAGCCGCACTGAAATGCGTTTAACGGCGGCGCGGCTGCAAGTGTCTGCCGTGGTGAACGTTACCTTTGACGGCTGCATTGGGCTTTGCCTTTGCTTTCGCTTTCGCTTTCGCTTTCCCGGATGTACGTAACGTTTGTTGATATGGTTCTGAGGAAGAGTGTATGACAGTGCCGTGCCGTCCATGTTCGTGTGCCCTCCCATTGTGTGTATGCTATTGTCTGTGTACTTGAATGATGTATGTAGGTGTTAGTGGACATGTTTTACCAGTGGGGGGAAATGGATCGTCGATAGTTGCCGTCACTCTGTCACGGTCGAGATGACGCACCCTCCGTACAGAAAGGTGTCGAGAAAGTGAGTGTGTGTGTGTGTGTGTGTGTGTGTGTGTGCGTGCGTGCGTCCGTGAATTGGCAGTGTTTGGAGGTGGGCGTGCCCTGCATGTGGCCCGGAAAAGGCTGTTCGTTAGGCGGTAGTGTTGTGTGGACAGGGGAGGGGCATGCGTAACGCTGCTGGCATGGCATTTCGGGAGATGGGAGGGGGCAAACGAGGAAACGAGGAGCGGCGGCCAAAGACGGGACGGGGAGGGGCGCGGTGTGGGTGGCTTGCGCCTGTGCTCGGCGTTGTGGTTTGTGCAAAAGAGGAGGAGAAAAACAATGTGAGTTGCCAGGGAGGGGAGCGGTGTTGTGTTGTGGTTGTCGTGGTGTAGCCGCAGACGCGGCTGTCAGTGAACGTGGCGAGACGGACGGATGCGCGGAGGGGCGGGGGCGGGGGCGGCGCATTTCGCCGGTGCCGTGCCGTGCCGTGCCGTGCCTGAAAGCCGCGTGGTCGCTGTGTTGTTGGTGGCGTGGGGGCGAGGAGAGTACCGTACGGGTGTGCTTGTGCGCCGGAAATGGCACACTGCGCCCGCCCGTCTTGGAGGCTGATGGCTGTGGTGTGGAAATGGGGCGCGGTGATGTTGAAGCACAGAAAAGAAACCAAGAAAACGGAAGGCGTGATGCGGCGGTGGTGGTGAGAGCGGGAAAAACAAAACAAAAGAAAAAAAACAACAAAAAAAAAGAAGGAAAAACAACAAGAAACAAAAAAGAAAACAAAAAGTCTATCAATATTAAAATGTAAATGGAAATGGAAATGGACCCAGGTATAACCTCCCTGCACAAATAGCAGAGAGTCCGATGATAATAAAAATGTGCCAGAATGTTAACGTCCCTACAAAACAAACCCAACGATAATATTAATGAAAGAGTGAACCGTATGTAACATTGCAACAGACATAATGAAACCTGATAAATTGTATAAGGGCAGCAGCCGTTGACCTTTGGCCCTGTATTCAGAATAAAAAGAGCCAAAGATCGTTACCCCAATGAAAAAGACACTGAAACACGTATGTAACATAGTAGCGATGGCGAGACATTGTAGCATCTGTGACCAGAGAGTTTGCGCTGGACTGCGCGAGTGTTGCGAGCGGTTCTCAGTCAGTCAGTCAGTCTGTGTAGTTGAGGGCTGTACTCTGTCAGTAGTCGTCGCGTGCAGTACGCTAATAGTCGTCATGCAGAGCGGTCGGTCAGTAGTAGCAGCCGAGTGCGGTTGTGTGATGTAGGCGGTCGGCAACACTGGTCAAGATGGTGAATAAGGTATACTGTTAATTAATATAATCATTAGATAATGAGAAATTGTATTTATTGTAATTATGCTCCAACAAGTTCCCCAATAATAATTTTTATTTCAAAAGCATTTTTCAAACATTTAATCTTTTATTGAACTAAAGAGTTCGTTCCACTTCTTTGAAGAAAAATGTCACTAAAATCACAAAAAAAGAGAATATTATTATTTGCAATGCAGTTCCTCCAAGCGCTGCGCAACAACCAGAGCAGAAATGTGACATCCATTTATTCGGAGGTAAGACTTTAATTCCGATTGTTTTGCACAGGGCCAAAGACCGATATTTCGGTTTAATTGAAGTTTCTTGTCACTGAACGGACTTTTTTAAATGTTGTGTGAAGACTTTATATTTGAGTCAGATTGCGAATTGCACATTGTTGTTGCCATTTTCAATACCTCTCATTGTGGGCGAGGTTACAATTAGCGCAATGTCCATTAGCATCCGTAAATAACATTGTCCATTATTTTAAATATTGCTGGGAGGTTACAACACACACACAAAACAAAAAACAAAAAGAAACAAAAAATTGCATTTATATCCGCTCCTCGATTGTAGATACCCCTTACACAGCTGTGTGCAATGAATGAGTGCTGGCTGGTAATTAATTGCACTCCTTGGAGGGAAATGCCATAGGAAGTAGTCTTTAAAAAGTGAATGTTTTTCGTTAAGAGACAAAAGTTACTTTAGAAAAAAAGTAATAGTGGGGCTTGTGTTGTTGAACAAAATAAGTACAATGAACATACGTTATCAGATTTGCGCAATGCAGCGTCACACCACCTCTTGATTATAACACAATATACTATACATCGTCCCGAACCGTGACCAGAGTCGCGAGACGAGCAGAGCACGCCGCCGACGCCCGCTCAGTACAACCGTCCACCCGCTACTACTGTCGACCGACTACTACCTCTCCCGACTCGCGCTACAATATATATAACAACTGTTCCTGGCGACCCGGTGCGTGCCACTACTGTCGTCTGGCGCGGTCCAAGCGCCGACTAGCAGCGATAAAGAACTCTCTGGTCAGACAGAGATGCTGTCATGCCTCGCCATCGCTCTGGTAATGAATACATACGTGTTGCAGCGTGCGTACCACCGGAACACGCAGTGGCGGAGCCAAAGACTGTGTTGTCGAGGTCGAGTGCGAGTGGGAAGAGAGGCAGCGTCGGCACGGAGATGCAAGCGAGCGCGAGACGCACGGGGGCTGCGGCGTGGCGCGTTTGCGGTCGGCGCCTTTGGTGGCAACGGCCGGGACAAGCAGCG
Source organism: Schistocerca americana (assembly GCF_021461395.2). NCBI lineage: Eukaryota > Metazoa > Arthropoda > Insecta > Orthoptera > Acrididae > Schistocerca > Schistocerca americana. The sequence continues at coordinate 39,832 of NW_025726204.1, read as the reverse complement.
GTGTATGGTGTGGTGCGGGGCGGACAGGGGCGGCGGTGGACGGGGAGGAGGCGGCGCGACGACGGCATGGGGGCGAAAACGGGACGGGGGACGGCGGATGTTGAGAGGCGTCACGCGCGGACAGGACACAGACACAGAGACACACAGAGTGGAAAGGGAGGGTGCGCGGTAGTAGTTGGGAATGTGCGTACCGTGCGGGATGGGAGTGGGCGAGGAACACGGTCGTGGCCCCTGTTTTGGGTGCGTGTGATGACGTCGGTGTGTTGTGGGAAGGGAAGGTGCTGTGGCGGCGGCGCGTAATGGGCGTAGGCCGAAAAGAGAAAGGAACGTGGGCAGTGTGTTGGCAAGCGTCGGTTCGACTGCGACGTTGATGGGCAGGGCAGGGCAAGGTTAATGGTGGTAGGAGTAGGCGTGTGGGCGCAAAAAATCTGCCGCTGCAGGCGGTGCCGTAACCGCCATGGCGGGAAGGAGAGAGGGCCAAAGAAAGAAAGAAAGAAGAAAAAAAAGGAGGGGGGGGGGGGCGAAAGTGGAGAGGCGGTGGTGTGAGAAGGGCGGGGGCGGAAGGAAGGCAGGAAGGACAAGAGGCGAGGCGACGGCTTGCTTTGTGTATCGGTCGGTCTCTGGCTATGCTTCGTTTTCTGCAGCAGGGTCGGTGCGCGGCGTGGCTCGCGGCAGTGGGAACGCCTGGTGGCTGGACGGCCAGCAATGCGGTTGGATGGGCGGCCACAGCACCGCACCTGTGCCCGAGGAGGAGACGCTGGCGGCGGGCCCTGAGGTGAGGCCGGCTCGGCTGGGGCTGTGGATGTGTAGGTGTGCGCCGCTGCTGCAACAACGAGTAAAACGCGAGAAGAAGGGATGGCGGTAGAGAGGAAAAAAAAAAAAAAGGTCGTGTTGTGTTGATGCGCAGGCAGACGCGTACAGAGGGACGAGCCCGGTCTGCAGCAGGGTGTGGCCGTGCCGAGTGCAGAGCAGCGGCGGCTCGGTTCGGTTCGGCCCGGCCCGGCGGGCCGCGCTGTTGTCGCGGACGTGAGCGCCCCCTGGCGGGTGGCCGGAGGCGGCGCGGCGTGTTGGACGTGTGGCTGGTGGCAGTGCACAATTTGCGAGTGGCTGGCGGTGTGGTGTGGCGGTTGGCGCGTCGGGCGGCGGAGAGGTATGTGTTGCGGGCGCCCTTTGCTGCGCTGCGTCGTTGCGTGTGCCGTACAGGGCGGGCGCTTGTCGACTGTGTGGGCGGTGTGGCGAATTGGCGTGAAACGGCTGCCGAGAGGTGTGTGGTAGCGAGCCGGTCGGTGGTGTCAGTGCGAAGGGGAATGTGCGTGCGTTTGGCGGTTTCGGTGTGCTTTTTGCGGCGTGAGAGTGGGAATTAGTGGGGCCGGCTGTTGTGTTGGTTCCTTGTGTCTTGTGTCGCGTAGCTTGATGGCAACGTGGAAGGACGCCGGTTTCGTTTCGAGCCTTGCGTGTGGTTGTCGACGTTGACTGGTTGGCGTGTGCCGATGCACGTGCATGTGTGGGTCGCGAGTGCGTTTTTGGCTGGCTGTGTGTGTGTGTGTGTGTGTGTTTTGGGGGGGAAGGGGGAGGCGGTGGTGAAAGTGCAGTCGTTGCCACGGGCGTCGTCGGGTGGGGCTGGGGCTGTGCGTCGTGGCGGAAAGGTGGTAGGTTGCGGGAAGCGAGCCCGTCGTTGACGGTGTCGCGTGAGTTGTGAATCGAGTGGGGCGCGGGGCGCGGGACAGGAGCAGCGTGCCGCTGCGTCGTGGTCGTCAGCAGAGGCTGTGCGTGTGCTTGTCCTTTTTGTGGGCGGTTCGTGCGAGGCGTTTTTGTTTTGTGTTGCCCTAGTTGTTAGTTTATTTTGTTTGTGTTTGTTATTTTGAGACGACGACTGGTTGGTGGCGTGCGCGCGAAGTGGCGGTGTGCGCTTCCCGTGTCGTTTGTGTTGTTTGGTTTTTTTGTTTTTGTGTGTTTTTTTTTTTTTTTTTTTTTGCACTGGGCCCCGGTGGGTGGGTGCGTGTGTGTCGATTGCCGGCTGGCGAGAGGTGCGCCATCGGCGGGGTGGGTCGCCGGCACAAGTAGAGGCGGCGGCGTTGTTGCTGTTGTTGTGTGGTGTTTGTTTTGTTCGGCTGTGTCGGCGAGCTGTGTTGCGGTGCGTGTGAATGGTGGTGCAAAAGTGCTGGCGTTGGGGCTGCGACTGCGACGGCGGCGAGCCGCGGGCGCGCCATTGATAGTGATGTTGTGAACAGCGGCTGTGTACGGTAGTGGTGTTGTTGTAGCACGACGTGCATCCGGGCCGGCGCGGAAAGCGCAGTTGCGGGCGGTTGCCCTTCGGTGCCAGCCATGTCGCGTGAGCGGCGGGTTGCTCTGGTGTCGACACGTGGTGCTCTGGGTTGTTGTGTGGTGCCCTTTGGCCGGTGGGGGTGGTTCGCGTGTGTCTCGTTCGCGCTCGGTGTCTGGTCGTGGTCGTGGTCGTGCTGCTCCCCCGTCTGTCGGCGGTTTCCGACGTCGTCTGTACGTTTTTGTTCGTTTGCGGCGTGCCTGCCGACGTCGTCCCGTCGCGACCTTTCAACCGAAAGTGTGGCGCCCGAAGGTGAACGAACGTAACCCTGACCTCGGCGCTTTACGCTGAGCCGAGCGAACCGAACCGAACCTAACGTGTGGTGTGGCGAGGTGAGCTCAGCCTGTGAGCCCCTAACGTCTACGTAAGGTAAGCTGTCCGGCTCACGCCTCACGTTTGAACGCTTTTGTAACCTACGTTTGACGCTTCTTAACCTAGCACTGACCCCTTAACCTAACGTGTAACCTAACCTAACCTAACCTAACCTAACCTAACCTCTGACGCCTGACGTGTTTGAATGCTTAACCTAAGTTTGACGCTTAACCTAACCCAAGTCCCCTTAACCTAACCCACGTCCACCTAACCTAACCTAACGTAGACGTGTAAACGTAATGTGTAACGCGTAACGTGTAAGGTCGGCTGTCGTGTGTGCTTGACGGCAGATTGGGTTGGTCTGTAGATTCGGATTGCGGTTTGCCTCGGTCGAGGGGTTGGGTCGGAAGCGGCGAGGGGCGGCGGCGCCTGTTGCGCAGGCGGCGTCCGTTTGCGGCGGGCAATTGTTGAGAAACGGCTGTGAATGTTGGCGGGCGAGAGGAGGAGGACGGCGCGCGATGTGGCCCGACGGCTGCGGGCCGATCGGGAAACGGCGGGAGGGCGACGGAAGGCGATGGGGCGGCGGAGGCGCGTTTGCACGGCCGTCATCGCCGCACGCCTCGGCTTGTGTGGCTGTGGCGCCGGCCGCGCTGGCCGGGCTGCCGCGGCGACGGTGTGGGAGTTTTGCCGAAGGTTTGGCCATTGTGGCGGGTCGTCGGCTGGGGCTGTGGGGGCGGCATTTGGGCGGGGGCGGCGATTCTCGGCGGGCCGACCCAGGCTGTAGCGCGCGGTAGCTGCAGTTTGGCCGTGGTTTGCGGCGCTGCCGTGGCGACTGGTTGGCGACTGTGGTGTGGCTGTGTGTAGCCCCATCCTCGGTGGTTTGAAAGGCGCGGGCGGTTGTGGCGCAGGTTTGGGGCTGCTCCGCACAGGCTGTCGGACGTTGGGCGGTAGCAAGCGCGGGAGGCGCGGCGCGGCGGCGCGCAGAGTGGCGGCCGCTCTCTCGGCCGTCCGCGCCCGCCCGCGACACTGGCTGGGCCTTGTGATTCTCTGCTCTTGTGCTTGCGTGCCTGCCGTCCCGCTCGCTCTCGCTGTGTGTTACGCGCGTCGTCGAAATGGCAGATCAGGCGGCTACGAACGAGACTGCTGCGGCACCCGCCGCCACCGGCACTACGAAGAAGGCCAAGTCTGCGTCGTCTGCGAAGAAGCCGCGCGCCAAGCCTGCGCACCCGCGCACCTCTGAGATGGTGACGGCCGCCATCAAGAGTCTGAAGGAGCGCGGCGGGTCGTCGCTGCAGGCGATCAAGAAGTACATAGCCGCGCACTACAAGCTGGACGCGGAGAAGCTGGCGCCGTTTATCAAGAAGTACCTCAAGTCGGCCGTCGTGGCGGGCGAGCTGGTGCAGACGAAGGGGAAGGGCGCGTCCGGCTCGTTCAAGCTTGCCGGCGCCGGCGGCGGGGGGGCGGCCGAGGGCGGCAAGGCTCGTGCTGGCGGTGCCAAGAAGAAGCGCGCCGCTCCGGCCAGCAAGGAGAAGAAGGGCGCCCGTGCGGCCGGCGCAAAGAAGGCTGGTGGCGTGAAGGCGGCGACCGGTCGGAAGGCGGGCGCCGCCAAGAAGGCGTCTGCGGCGTCGGCCGCTCCCGCGGGTGCGAAGAAGGCGGCTGCGGCCAAGCCGGCCAAGGCCAAGTCGCCGTCGAAGGCGAAGAAGGCCGCCAAGGTTCCGACGAAGAAGCCGAAGGCGCCGCGCCCGAAGAAGGCGACGACGCCGTCTAAGGCGAAGGCTTCGCCCAAGAAGAAGAAGTAGAGTAGAGGAGAAAGAGATGGGAAAGGAAGGGTTTGGCGCTTGACTCCGTCGTCCCCACCCCCCGTCGTCGTCTAGTGGCGCGCAAGAGACGCGCGGCCCAAAACGGCCCTTCTCAGGGCCATCAAAGCACGTCGGGGAAGGTTTTGATTGTCGTGTTGCGTTTGGTGTGGGTGTCTGTCTGGCGTTTCTGTATGCCCGTGGGGATGCTGTTTGCGTGCCGTGGTGGTTGGATTGCGGGGGTCGGTGGCGGGTGTGGGCGGCGGTAGCGGTAAGCGGTGTTGTTGTTGTTGTTGTTGTCGTGGTTGATTGTCGCCGTGTTTGTTTTGTGGCGGCGGCCGACGGTTGGTTTTCTGTCACGTTGTTTTGTTTGAATACGTTGGTTGGCTTGCCTGCGTTCGTTCTTCTCGGATGTCTGTCTTGTCGAGTCGTGTCTGGTCTTTGTTTTGTTCCTTTGTGTGTGTGTGTGTTATGTTTTGCAACGGGGGGGCACGTTGAGATGCGGAAGGAGTCGGCGGGGATTTCGGTGGCGTGTAGAGCGAGCGAGCGCGCCTGCCTGGCCGTTGGCCGTCGGAGTGGAGTGCGGGTTTTTTTTGTTTTCGAAACGAAAGCGGCGGCCGGCCAGCCACCCGTGCGGTGTGACGTCGGCCGTTGGGTATTGTGCGCTTTGAGCGCCGGGGAGGGATGATGTGTGATTGTTGCGCGCTGCTAGCAGGCAGGCAGAGTGAGCGGGTGTGGCGGACGGACGGGAAGTGGTGGTTTTTGTTTTTGGGTTGCGGGGCGAGAGGCAGGCGACCGACAAAGTTTGCTCGCGACGGAGAGATGTTAGTGGCCCTGAAAAGGGCCGTTTTTGTTTGTGCGGTGCGGTGCCGCGGCGCGGTTTAGGCGCGCTCGCCGCGGATGCGGCGCGCGAGCTGGATGTCCTTGGGCATGATGGTGACGCGCTTGGCGTGGATTGCGCACAGGTTGGTGTCTTCGAAGAGGCCGACGAGGTAGGCCTCGCTGGCCTCCTGCAGGGCCATGACTGCGGAGCTCTGGAAGCGCAGGTCGGTCTTGAAGTCCTGGGCGATCTCGCGCACTAGGCGCTGGAATGGCAGCTTGCGGATGAGCAGCTCTGTGCTCTTCTGGTAGCGCCTGATTTCTCGCAGGGCGACGGTGCCCGGCCTGTAGCGGTGGGGCTTCTTGACGCCTCCGGTGGCGGGCGCGCTCTTCCTCGCCGCCTTGGTGGCGAGCTGTTTGCGCGGCGCCTTTCCGCCGGTGGACTTGCGGGCCGTTTGCTTTGTGCGGGCCATGGCGGTAGCGGTAGCGGTAGCGGAGCGGCGTGCGTGGAGGTTAGGTGCGGCGCGGCGTCCGGTGCTGCCTTGACAACGGGCCCGCGCGCCTCCGTGCTGCGCTTATATGCCCTCGGTTGCGCGTGGTGGGGGGAGGGCGGGCCAGAGTCTATATAGGGGGGCGGCGGGCGCGCTGGGCGCAGACCGTAGCCGACTCGCCAGCCGCTGCAGCTGCTGTTTGTGCACGTTTTGCTTTGCCCGAGGAAGGAAGGATGACAGGCCGCGGCAAGGGAGGAAAGGGGCTCGGCAAGGGTGGCGCCAAGCGGCACCGCAAGGTGTTGCGCGACAACATCCAGGGCATCACGAAGCCCGCCATCCGCCGCCTGGCTCGCAGGGGCGGCGTGAAGCGCATCTCTGGTCTGATCTACGAGGAGACCCGCGGGGTGCTGAAGGTGTTCCTGGAGAACGTGATCCGCGACGCGGTGACGTACACTGAGCACGCCAAGCGCAAGACTGTGACGGCCATGGACGTGGTGTACGCCCTGAAGAGGCAGGGGCGCACCCTGTACGGTTTCGGCGGTTAGGCTGCGTCGCAGCGGGCGCTGGCCTTCCCGCGGCCGTGCTTGTGGGTGGGAGAGACTAGAAAACGGCCCTTTTCAGGGCCACCACACTGTTCGGAAGTTGAAAAGTGCGAAAGAGTCTGTGTTGTTGCTGCGTGTGTGCGCGCTGTGTTGTTTGTTTGTTTGTTTCTTTCTTTCCGTTTGAGCGACGTGATGTGACTGGGAGGGGAGAAGGAAAGGAAACGTGTCATGTGGCTGGCTGTGTGTGGAGCTGCTTCGTTTGTGTGTTTGTTATTGTGTGTCTTTGTATCGATCGCGACGGAGATGGCGGGCGGGCTGTGTGTTGTTGTGCGAGAGGCGGTGATTATTTGCTTGCGTGGTTTGTCTCTGTGTGTTTGTTTGCGGCGGCGTTGGGGTTTCCGAGGCAAGGCGTGTGGGCATAGGCGGCCGGATCAGCTGTTTCGTTCGTGTCGACGGCCGTTGCGCGCGGGAGTGGAGGGCGGTGTGTCGACACGCCTCCCTTTAACAATGGTCATTATTGCTGCCGTTGTCGGTTTGGAAGGCGACTGCGACGGTGCAAAATGTGTGCGTGTGTGTGTGTGTTGGGCCACACGGGCTGTGTGGACGACAAGATGGCGGACGTGCGCCGGCGGCGGCTGTGCTGTGACAGTGCAAAGTTAAAACAAAACAAGGTGCGGCGAGGACGACTGAAATTTTGCTTTGGACGTAGGTTTGTGTGGTGGCCCTGAAAAGGGCCGATTGTTGTGGGCCGAGCCGGCAAAGCGCGTTGCGTGCAGGGGAGCACGCGGCGCTGCGATTGCCTGGCCTCCTTTAGGCCTTCTTCTCGGTCTTCTTTGGCAGCAGGACGGCCTGGATGTTGGGCAGGACACCACCCTGTGCGATGGTGACGCCCGACAGGAGCTTGTTGAGCTCCTCGTCGTTGCGGATGGCAAGCTGCAGGTGGCGCGGGATGATGCGCGTCTTCTTGTTGTCGCGGGCCGCGTTTCCGGCCAGCTCGAGCACCTCAGCCGCGAGGTACTCCATGACGGCGGCGAGGTAGACGGGCGCCCCGGCGCCGACGCGCTCTGCGTAGTTTCCCTTGCGCAGGAGGCGGTGGATTCTGCCGACCGGGAACTGGAGCCCAGCCCTGCTTGAGCGGGACTTTGACTTGCCCTTGACTTTGCCTCCCTTTCCGCGTCCGGACATGGCGATGGGCTAGCGACGGTGCACACGAAACGGAAACGAAAACGACCGGTGCGAGCGGCAGCGAGTCGAGCAGCGGAGTGCGTGCCGGCGCAGCCGCTGCTGCTGCTGCTGCTGCTGCTGCACTCATCTAATACTTTCCCCTCTTTGGGGAAGTGTGAGGGGGAGTTTATAGCCTTTTGGCTTTTACTCCCCTGTGTACATGTGTGTGTGATTTTTCTATATATTTTTGGTGTCTGTGATATGTGATGAATTGTTGTGTGTGTATCTGGGACTTGCCTGAGGTAGGCGAGATGATTGGTGATATATGGGAAGGAACTGGATTAGGGATTGGGTATTGGGATTTTTCTCTTCGACTTAATCGTCGAAGATCGTCCTAGGGCGCTTGTGTTTGTCACGGGACATGTCATACCGACCAAGGGAGTGGATGAGTGCATTTCCGGATCTGGAAGTACCTTCATAGAAGGCCCTTGCCAGATCCTGGAAACGCTCTCTCAGGAGTGGGATATCGGCTGCGGCGTGCAGGTCGTCTGTGGGGAAACCGAGAGGTAGATGCAGTGCCCTTCTGAGGGCGCGGTTCTGCAGCCTCTGGAGTTTGTCCAGGTGCTGCTTCGCCGCGTATCCCCAGACAGGGCACGCATACTCCATTACTGGCCGGATCAGGGCCTGATAGACGTTCAGTGCTACTGGGCAGGGAAGGGAGCTGTTTGTGTTCAGGATAGGGTATAGGATGGACATTCTGGCGCAGACCTTCCTGTGGACCTCGTCTATGTGGGGTTTCCACGTGAGACGAGAGTCCAAGGTTACGCCAAGGTACTTGGCGGTTCTGCGCCAGGGGAGTTGGGTTCCATTTAGGTGGAGGTGGAGGGGGGGACGTTGAGGAGGTTCGCGCCTTCCGAGCCTGCGGGTAATCAGCATTGCCTGCGTCTTTTCCGAGTTGATGGTGATGCGCCAGCGACGGGCCCAGGTTTCTGTGTCATCTAAAACCCTTTGTAGCCTACGAATGACCAGGTCCTTGTTCGCATTTCTCGTGTAAAAGGCTGTGTCATCGGCGTACTGCGCGGTGTGCACCAGGGGGGCCGTTGGAGTGTCCGCAGTGTACAAGCTGTACAATACGGGCCCCAGGACCGATCCCTGTGGCACTCCAGCACGAATGCGCCTTCTGGTGGAGGTGGCAGTTTCTACTTTGACGGAGAAAGTCCTATTCGTGAGGTAGCTCTTGATTAGCTGAACTATGCTCCCTGGAAACCCTTGTGAGTATAACTTGTAGAGTAGCCCTCTATGCCATACTGAATCAAAGGCTTTGGCTACGTCTAGTAGCACTATCCCGCAGTAGCCTCTGTGGTTGAAGCCCTCTGTGGCTGCTTCAACCATTCTCATGACCTGTTGTGGGGCAGAGTGGTTCTGCCGGAATCCAAATTGGAAATCCGGCAGAATTTGCTCTCTGGTAATATGTTCTTGCATGGGTTTTAGCAGGAGGCGCTCATAGATCTTGCTGAGTGTTGGCAAGAGGCTAATCGGCCTGTAGTGCTGCGGGAATAGAGGGTCTTTTCCTGGTTTGTGTATCGCGACCACTTCCGCATGTTTCCAGCAAGCTGGGAACTCACGGGAACGAGTAATCTCGTTGAGGACGTTCGCGAGGTGTGTGATCGCTGTGGGTGGGAGTTTTTTGACTAACTGGTTTGTGACACTGTCGTGCCCTGGCGCCTTTTTTGTAGGGAGGGACCTGATTACTCTTGCCACGTCCTCGGGGGCAAAAAGTATGGGTTCGTCCTCTGGGTCCTCCTCAGCATTGAGGAAGACAGCCAGTTGACGACTGACTACCTCTTCATGCTCTTCATCCTCGGGTTCTGCCGTTTGGAACTGCTTCTCGAAGGAGTCGGCGAGGGCGTTGGCCTTCTCAGCGTTGCTGTAGACCAATCCCCGCTCGCCGTGCAGTGGCGGCATCCTAGCGCGTCTTTTTGTGAATTGTTTGGTTGCTTGCCAAAGTGTATGATCGTCTACTTTGAGAGCTGTGAGGCGGTTTTGCCATTGCTGGTTTCTGTGCTCATTGAGCGCTACCTTCAGTTCTCTCTGTAGACGATTGAGCAGCCTCCTGGTGGCCTGATTTCTGGTGATCTTCCACTCTTTTGCCACTCTGTTCTTGTGACGGATTTGAGCTAGTAAGTGTTCCGGGAGCTGTATTTGCGGTGGAGGGCCATCCCTTTGTGGTGGGGTGGCCTCTTCCGCTGCCTGCAAGATGGTGCCTGTCAAGTCTAGTAGCGCTTGATCTACTGTTTCGGCAGTAGGTGGCGGAGCGCGAGCGATATCAGAGGCGACAGTTTCTTGGTATCGCTCCCAGTCTATTCGTTTGTAAGACGTCTGGTACCGTGGGAGTGCTACCCATTCTCCCACATCGACTTCTAGAATCACTGGGTTGTGGTCGGAGGACATTCTGTTGATTGTCCTTGCGGTCACAAATCCTGCGATCCTCCTAGTGAGAGCTATGTCTAACACATCGGGCCTGCTTCCGTTTTTCGGAAAATGTGTGGGCTCGACTGGACCCCATGTTTCGAAGTGGTGGGCGCGCGCTAGTTGTTGCAGCTTGGCGCCTGCTCTGGAGGTTACTCTAGAATTCCAGTCAGGGTGTTTGGCATTGAAGTCTCCCCCTATTACGAGTTTGCCTTCAATTTGCCCTAGAGCAGCTATGTCTCCCTCATCTATCTGGTCATGTGGGGGTCGGTAGACTGCAACAATTGTTAGGGGTCCAGTGGCAGTGGTTACTTCCACTGCCACTGCTTCGATTTTGTTGGTAGCTGGTAAGAATACCTGGTGGTGGGGGATCCCTCTTTTTACGTATATGGCCACTCCTCCGCCTTGGGTTGGCCTGTCTTTACGGTAGCTAATGTAGTTGGGAACTGTCGCTTTTACTCCCGGTTTCAGGTGGGTTTCCCCCATCATGCATATGTCGATGGAGAACTCCTTCATGAGTTCTCTGAACTCGACCTCTTGATTAACAATGCCGTCTGCGTTAAAGACGCACATTGTCAGGCCTTGAATATTCGGGCGTCTATTCATGATGGGGTGTTGATACTACTGGGGAAGTCGCAGAGGGGAGCGACTGCTGGACTGTTGCCTGAAGGGCGACGAGGATCTGTGTGTTTTGCTTTTGGGCTTCCCTGAATTCCTTCATCATTTCCATGACGAGGTTCATGGTCTGCACCATCACGCCTAACAACTGATCCATGGGGGGGGAGTGTGTGTGGGGTTCCCTAGAGCTTCCTCCGTCATGGAGGACCTGGTCGTTGTTGCTGTGTGTTTCCCGGTGTTGTTGTTGTGATAGTGTCTGGTGTTGCGATGATTGGGCCACGCTTTCATGGTTTTTCGGAGGAGAAACCACTTCCGCGTAAGTCGCCCTCGGTGTGTCCGGCCTTGGTTTTACCCAGGCCTTGTCTGTGTGTGTTGTCATGTTTTGGTGTCTTGTGTGTCTGGATGGGTTCGTGGTGTTTCCTTTTCGTGTGTGGGGGGCGGCCTTTGCGCCCTTTGCCTGTTGTGTGTGTTTTTTATGGACCTCGCAACCTTGGTAGCCCGCTGTGTGGTTTTTGCCACACAGCGCGCACCTTATTTGCGGGTCCGTGTGTTTTACGTTACAAGTTCTTGTGTCATGGGCCTCGGCGCATTTTCTGCACCTCACTGCCATGGAGCAGTGTGCCGCAATGTGGTTGAGGCCCTGACATCTGAAGCACTGCACCGTCTTGTTTTTGCGGCGCAGTGGTTCAGTGGTCACAGGGACCGCCAGAATCATCTTAATGTCCCTTTTGTTTTGTGGGACGTCCGGCAGTGTCACCTGATACAGGGGCCATTTGCTCCCAATGTTTCCCATCTGTTGGACCGCCTTGACGATGTACCCCTGGGCAGTCAGGTCTGTTTTGATCGCCTGGGGGGCCACTCGTCTTGGTAGGTCCCTGATGACTATGTTTTTATTACGTGTTTTTGTTGTGGGGAAAGTGTAGTGGGGTATGTTTTTGCTGTTCAGAAGTATTCTTATTGTGGTGTAGTGCTCGAGTGTGATTAATGTAATTTTTATTTTGTCACCACCAGCAGGTTTCGCCTTGAAATTGCCTCCCCCGATTGCTGTTTTTAGCATTTCGTAGAGTTCCTCGTAGTTCTCAGTGAACTCTGCGACGATCGGAGGGAGGTGGTGGGTGACATGATTTTGTGTTTGTGTTGTAGTGTCTTGTGGTGCCTCTGGCTCATCGGCCACCGCCTGGAACCTGTTCGGGGTGGGTTCCACTCCCCGGGCCGGCGGGAGCCTCGGCTGGCGAAAGGTTTTCCTCGCCAGCACGAAACCATCCGAATCCTGCCCGTTTATGCGGTTCCCTTCCAGTTCCGGTGTTTCCTGGTCCCCTCCTAGGACGACGACAGGTGCTGTCGGGGGCGCGGGCTCCTCAGAGGGTGTGGAAGTGGTTGGGATGGGGGTGGAGGATTGCTTTTTCCCCTTGGAGTGCTTCTCCTGCTTGTTCTTCCTTACACGCCTTTGTCGGGATGTGGTGGACTTGAGTGGGGGGGATTTTAGGAACTGGGATCGGGTAGGGGGTTGGATGGCAGTTGCGGGTTTGGGGAGGATCTTAGTCGGTTGACTGGGCTTCTGCTTGCCATTTAGGCTGCGGATATGCTCAGCAAGGAGGCCACAGCCGTTGGCAAGCAGGAGAGGGCTGAGGAGAGCGGAGGGAGGGGCGGGATCGCAAGTCCTGACGATGTATTTATCTGTCTGCGTTTTATGTAGTTTTGCCATGTCGGTAGCGGAAAGGGGGCTTGCTGCCAGGTTATTGTCAGTTGCCACCTTTGTTGTCACCGTTAGGTTTTCCGGTGGCATTGCTGACCCTACTATTACGATGGCAGACGCGGAATTCTGGACGGGGGCGGCGGAAAACCTCTCTGTGGTTCCGCGGCCCGCTTCCAGGTCCTGGCCTACTTTTTCCCTATTCTTGGGGGGGGCAGAGACTGACTCTGCGGCAGCTGAGGTGCTCGAGATGGCCGGCCGCGCGGCCCGCGGCAACAAGAAAACGCGCCTCGTGTCGTCGGCGGAAAGAGACCGCCGCGACCCCAAGGCGCCACCCAAGCTCGACATTCCACAACGGCGAGAAGACACGACAACTCTGCCAGGCGACGCCATGCAAAATTTTCTCCAAGTGCCGTCCGTGCTAAGACCTAGGCGCAAGTGCCCGTCAATGTTTTAATAAAAACAGAGCCGGAGAACACTTCTGTTTGTACTCCCGTACTAGCGGGGGCCTATGGCTGACAGTACGCGAGTGAGAGGAGCGGTGCTCAACCCTCGACTGCTACTCAGCGAGTGCCGGCGCAGCCGGGGTGGGGGTGCTTTATGGGCTCGGGTGCGGCGGCCGGTTGCGCGCGCGCCCCATTGGTCGGCGGCCGCAACAGGGCGAGCTGGTAAAGGTGCGGCGGCGGCTGGCGGCGGGTGCCACTGTGTGGGGAGACGCTGACTAGAGCGGAGCGCTTGCTACTGGTGTTGCTGCTGCCGTACGTTGGTTGGAGATGCCGCCCAAGACTAGCGGGAAGGCCGCCAAGAAGGCTGGCAAGGCGCAGAAGAACATTTCGAAGGGCGACAAGAAGAAGAAGCGCAAGAGGAAGGAGAGCTATGCCATCTACATCTACAAGGTGCTGAAGCAGGTGCACCCTGACACGGGCATCTCGTCGAAGGCGATGAGCATCATGAACAGCTTCGTGAACGACATTTTCGAGCGCATTGCGGCCGAGGCTTCTCGCCTGGCGCACTACAACAAGCGCTCGACCATCACGTCCCGCGAGATCCAGACCGCTGTGCGGCTGTTGCTGCCTGGCGAGCTGGCCAAGCACGCCGTGAGCGAGGGCACGAAGGCGGTGACCAAGTACACGAGCTCCAAGTAAGGAGGTGGCTCTGGAATGGAAGGAAGGATGGAGAAGGCTCCTCCGTTGCGAGAGCGGCGAAACGGCCCTTTTCAGGGCCACCAACTTGCCTTTTGCGGGAAGGGCGGAATTGTTGTTGTTGTTGTTGTTTGTGTGGACGGCTGTGATGTATGTGTGCATTTTGATTGTGGGTGGGGGGGCGCGTCAAAGCGTGTTGCGCGGGGTACGGCCACGAGGTTGGTCGCCGTGGCGTGGAATGGTGGCACGCCTCGTTGGCGTGGTTTTTGACCCATTGGTGTTGTTGGGGTGTGTGTGTGTTTGTGTGTTACCCGTCTGCGAGGGGGGACAGTGCGATCGGCGACTTTTGTGTCACCGTAACGACGGCCGTTTGCGGGTTTGTTTTTTTGCACATCATACATGGCGAGGGTGAAATGTGAAATGTTTTTGTTTGGTTTGTTTTTGCCGCCCACTATTCCCTTTGCTGTACGCCGAGTTTGACAATGGTGCGACGTAACTGCAGCGTGGAGGTGTGTGAGTGACGTTGAAATGAACGTGCCATTAAGACGCATTGTTGTTGTATTGTACTGTACGTGTACGGCGACACGCACGATGATGTACCATTCGACTCTGATGTTTGATAGCCGTGTCTGACTGATTGCGTACGACGCACGCACACCGATGTCGTCATTCAAGATGCACGCTAGACGGCGGCGGCGGCGGCGGCGCCGGTCGTTTGTTTGGCGAATGTCTGTACACGTGTTTGTCTGTGTCCATCCGGTATGTATTTGTTTGTTTGTTTGAAAGTGTTTTGTGTGTCGGTGACGTGGTCCGATCCGTCGCCCCCTGAGTAACTGTCGATCGGCGCGATAGACCGGCGTCACGCAACTGAACCGAAGTCTTGGGCACACCCGTCATACTGTTGTACACCGTCGCGCTGAGAACGGTAACGAAAGGTTGACTCTGATCGGTCGAATGTCTGGGCAGAACGTGAGGAATGAGGCAAGAGTGCAAGGAGGGGGGGGCAAAAGAGAGAGGAAGGGAAAAAGGGGAGAAACGCATTCGTAGAGCAACGGAACGTTCCCGTGTCGGAGGCGTATTGGAGCCGCACTGAAATGCGTTTAACGGCGGCGCGGCTGCAAGTGTCTGCCGTGGTGAACGTTACCTTTGACGGCTGCATTGGGCTTTGCCTTTGCTTTCGCTTTCGCTTTCGCTTTCCCGGATGTACGTAACGTTTGTTGATATGGTTCTGAGGAAGAGTGTATGACAGTGCCGTGCCGTCCATGTTCGTGTGCCCTCCCATTGTGTGTATGCTATTGTCTGTGTACTTGAATGATGTATGTAGGTGTTAGTGGACATGTTTTACCAGTGGGGGGAAATGGATCGTCGATAGTTGCCGTCACTCTGTCACGGTCGAGATGACGCACCCTCCGTACAGAAAGGTGTCGAGAAAGTGAGTGTGTGTGTGTGTGTGTGTGTGTGTGTGTGCGTGCGTGCGTCCGTGAATTGGCAGTGTTTGGAGGTGGGCGTGCCCTGCATGTGGCCCGGAAAAGGCTGTTCGTTAGGCGGTAGTGTTGTGTGGACAGGGGAGGGGCATGCGTAACGCTGCTGGCATGGCATTTCGGGAGATGGGAGGGGGCAAACGAGGAAACGAGGAGCGGCGGCCAAAGACGGGACGGGGAGGGGCGCGGTGTGGGTGGCTTGCGCCTGTGCTCGGCGTTGTGGTTTGTGCAAAAGAGGAGGAGAAAAACAATGTGAGTTGCCAGGGAGGGGAGCGGTGTTGTGTTGTGGTTGTCGTGGTGTAGCCGCAGACGCGGCTGTCAGTGAACGTGGCGAGACGGACGGATGCGCGGAGGGGCGGGGGCGGGGGCGGCGCATTTCGCCGGTGCCGTGCCGTGCCGTGCCGTGCCTGAAAGCCGCGTGGTCGCTGTGTTGTTGGTGGCGTGGGGGCGAGGAGAGTACCGTACGGGTGTGCTTGTGCGCCGGAAATGGCACACTGCGCCCGCCCGTCTTGGAGGCTGATGGCTGTGGTGTGGAAATGGGGCGCGGTGATGTTGAAGCACAGAAAAGAAACCAAGAAAACGGAAGGCGTGATGCGGCGGTGGTGGTGAGAGCGGGAAAAACAAAACAAAAGAAAAAAAACAACAAAAAAAAAGAAGGAAAAACAACAAGAAACAAAAAAGAAAACAAAAAGTCTATCAATATTAAAATGTAAATGGAAATGGAAATGGACCCAGGTATAACCTCCCTGCACAAATAGCAGAGAGTCCGATGATAATAAAAATGTGCCAGAATGTTAACGTCCCTACAAAACAAACCCAACGATAATATTAATGAAAGAGTGAACCGTATGTAACATTGCAACAGACATAATGAAACCTGATAAATTGTATAAGGGCAGCAGCCGTTGACCTTTGGCCCTGTATTCAGAATAAAAAGAGCCAAAGATCGTTACCCCAATGAAAAAGACACTGAAACACGTATGTAACATAGTAGCGATGGCGAGACATTGTAGCATCTGTGACCAGAGAGTTTGCGCTGGACTGCGCGAGTGTTGCGAGCGGTTCTCAGTCAGTCAGTCAGTCTGTGTAGTTGAGGGCTGTACTCTGTCAGTAGTCGTCGCGTGCAGTACGCTAATAGTCGTCATGCAGAGCGGTCGGTCAGTAGTAGCAGCCGAGTGCGGTTGTGTGATGTAGGCGGTCGGCAACACTGGTCAAGATGGTGAATAAGGTATACTGTTAATTAATATAATCATTAGATAATGAGAAATTGTATTTATTGTAATTATGCTCCAACAAGTTCCCCAATAATAATTTTTATTTCAAAAGCATTTTTCAAACATTTAATCTTTTATTGAACTAAAGAGTTCGTTCCACTTCTTTGAAGAAAAATGTCACTAAAATCACAAAAAAAGAGAATATTATTATTTGCAATGCAGTTCCTCCAAGCGCTGCGCAACAACCAGAGCAGAAATGTGACATCCATTTATTCGGAGGTAAGACTTTAATTCCGATTGTTTTGCACAGGGCCAAAGACCGATATTTCGGTTTAATTGAAGTTTCTTGTCACTGAACGGACTTTTTTAAATGTTGTGTGAAGACTTTATATTTGAGTCAGATTGCGAATTGCACATTGTTGTTGCCATTTTCAATACCTCTCATTGTGGGCGAGGTTACAATTAGCGCAATGTCCATTAGCATCCGTAAATAACATTGTCCATTATTTTAAATATTGCTGGGAGGTTACAACACACACACAAAACAAAAAACAAAAAGAAACAAAAAATTGCATTTATATCCGCTCCTCGATTGTAGATACCCCTTACACAGCTGTGTGCAATGAATGAGTGCTGGCTGGTAATTAATTGCACTCCTTGGAGGGAAATGCCATAGGAAGTAGTCTTTAAAAAGTGAATGTTTTTCGTTAAGAGACAAAAGTTACTTTAGAAAAAAAGTAATAGTGGGGCTTGTGTTGTTGAACAAAATAAGTACAATGAACATACGTTATCAGATTTGCGCAATGCAGCGTCACACCACCTCTTGATTATAACACAATATACTATACATCGTCCCGAACCGTGACCAGAGTCGCGAGACGAGCAGAGCACGCCGCCGACGCCCGCTCAGTACAACCGTCCACCCGCTACTACTGTCGACCGACTACTACCTCTCCCGACTCGCGCTACAATATATATAACAACTGTTCCTGGCGACCCGGTGCGTGCCACTACTGTCGTCTGGCGCGGTCCAAGCGCCGACTAGCAGCGATAAAGAACTCTCTGGTCAGACAGAGATGCTGTCATGCCTCGCCATCGCTCTGGTAATGAATACATACGTGTTGCAGCGTGCGTACCACCGGAACACGCAGTGGCGGAGCCAAAGACTGTGTTGTCGAGGTCGAGTGCGAGTGGGAAGAGAGGCAGCGTCGGCACGGAGATGCAAGCGAGCGCGAGACGCACGGGGGCTGCGGCGTGGCGCGTTTGCGGTCGGCGCCTTTGGTGGCAACGGCCGGGACAAGCAGCGGTGTATGGTGTGGTGCGGGGCGGACAGGGGCGGCGGTGGACGGGGAGGAGGCGGCGCGACGACGGCATGGGGGCGAAAACGGGACGGGGGACGGCGGATGTTGAGAGGCGTCACGCGCGGACAGGACACAGACACAGAGACACACAGAGTGGAAAGGGAGGGTGCGCGGTAGTAGTTGGGAATGTGCGTACCGTGCGGGATGGGAGTGGGCGAGGAACACGGTCGTGGCCCCTGTTTTGGGTGCGTGTGATGACGTCGGTGTGTTGTGGGAAGGGAAGGTGCTGTGGCGGCGGCGCGTAATGGGCGTAGGCCGAAAAGAGAAAGGAACGTGGGCAGTGTGTTGGCAAGCGTCGGTTCGACTGCGACGTTGATGGGCAGGGCAGGGCAAGGTTAATGGTGGTAGGAGTAGGCGTGTGGGCGCAAAAAATCTGCCGCTGCAGGCGGTGCCGTAACCGCCATGGCGGGAAGGAGAGAGGGCCAAAGAAAGAAAGAAAGAAGAAAAAAAAGGAGGGGGGGGGGGGGGGGCGAAAGTGGAGAGGCGGTGGTGTGAGAAGGGCGGGGGCGGAAGGAAGGCAGGAAGGACAAGAGGCGAGGCGACGGCTTGCTTTGTGTATCGGTCGGTCTCTGGCTATGCTTCGTTTTCTGCAGCAGGGTCGGTGCGCGGCGTGGCTCGCGGCAGTGGGAACGCCTGGTGGCTGGACGGCCAGCAATGCGGTTGGATGGGCGGCCACAGCACCGCACCTGTGCCCGAGGAGGAGACGCTGGCGGCGGGCCCTGAGGTGAGGCCGGCTCGGCTGGGGCTGTGGATGTGTAGGTGTGCGCCGCTGCTGCAACAACGAGTAAAACGCGAGAAGAAGGGATGGCGGTAGAGAGGAAAAAAAAAAAAAAGGTCGTGTTGTGTTGATGCGCAGGCAGACGCGTACAGAGGGACGAGCCCGGTCTGCAGCAGGGTGTGGCCGTGCCGAGTGCAGAGCAGCGGCGGCTCGGTTCGGTTCGGCCCGGCCCGGCGGGCCGCGCTGTTGTCGCGGACGTGAGCGCCCCCTGGCGGGTGGCCGGAGGCGGCGCGGCGTGTTGGACGTGTGGCTGGTGGCAGTGCACAATTTGCGAGTGGCTGGCGGTGTGGTGTGGCGGTTGGCGCGTCGGGCGGCGGAGAGGTATGTGTTGCGGGCGCCCTTTGCTGCGCTGCGTCGTTGCGTGTGCCGTACAGGGCGGGCGCTTGTCGACTGTGTGGGCGGTGTGGCGAATTGGCGTGAAACGGCTGCCGAGAGGTGTGTGGTAGCGAGCCGGTCGGTGGTGTCAGTGCGAAGGGGAATGTGCGTGCGTTTGGCGGTTTCGGTGTGCTTTTTGCGGCGTGAGAGTGGGAATTAGTGGGGCCGGCTGTTGTGTTGGTTCCTTGTGTCTTGTGTCGCGTAGCTTGATGGCAACGTGGAAGGACGCCGGTTTCGTTTCGAGCCTTGCGTGTGGTTGTCGACGTTGACTGGTTGGCGTGTGCCGATGCACGTGCATGTGTGGGTCGCGAGTGCGTTTTTGGCTGGCTGTGTGTGTGTGTGTGTGTGTGTTTTGGGGGGGAAGGGGGAGGCGGTGGTGAAAGTGCAGTCGTTGCCACGGGCGTCGTCGGGTGGGGCTGGGGCTGTGCGTCGTGGCGGAAAGGTGGTAGGTTGCGGGAAGCGAGCCCGTCGTTGACGGTGTCGCGTGAGTTGTGAATCGAGTGGGGCGCGGGGCGCGGGACAGGAGCAGCGTGCCGCTGCGTCGTGGTCGTCAGCAGAGGCTGTGCGTGTGCTTGTCCTTTTTGTGGGCGGTTCGTGCGAGGCGTTTTTGTTTTGTGTTGCCCTAGTTGTTAGTTTATTTTGTTTGTGTTTGTTATTTTGAGACGACGACTGGTTGGTGGCGTGCGCGCGAAGTGGCGGTGTGCGCTTCCCGTGTCGTTTGTGTTGTTTGGTTTTTTTGTTTTTGTGTGTTTTTTTTTTTTTTTTTTTTGCACTGGGCCCCGGTGGGTGGGTGCGTGTGTGTCGATTGCCGGCTGGCGAGAGGTGCGCCATCGGCGGGGTGGGTCGCCGGCACAAGTAGAGGCGGCGGCGTTGTTGCTGTTGTTGTGTGGTGTTTGTTTTGTTCGGCTGTGTCGGCGAGCTGTGTTGCGGTGCGTGTGAATGGTGGTGCAAAAGTGCTGGCGTTGGGGCTGCGACTGCGACGGCGGCGAGCCGCGGGCGCGCCATTGATAGTGATGTTGTGAACAGCGGCTGTGTACGGTAGTGGTGTTGTTGTAGCACGACGTGCATCCGGGCCGGCGCGGAAAGCGCAGTTGCGGGCGGTTGCCCTTCGGTGCCAGCCATGTCGCGTGAGCGGCGGGTTGCTCTGGTGTCGACACGTGGTGCTCTGGGTTGTTGTGTGGTGCCCTTTGGCCGGTGGGGGTGGTTCGCGTGTGTCTCGTTCGCGCTCGGTGTCTGGTCGTGGTCGTGGTCGTGCTGCTCCCCCGTCTGTCGGCGGTTTCCGACGTCGTCTGTACGTTTTTGTTCGTTTGCGGCGTGCCTGCCGACGTCGTCCCGTCGCGACCTTTCAACCGAAAGTGTGGCGCCCGAAGGTGAACGAACGTAACCCTGACCTCGGCGCTTTACGCTGAGCCGAGCGAACCGAACCGAACCTAACGTGTGGTGTGGCGAGGTGAGCTCAGCCTGTGAGCCCCTAACGTCTACGTAAGGTAAGCTGTCCGGCTCACGCCTCACGTTTGAACGCTTTTGTAACCTACGTTTGACGCTTCTTAACCTAGCACTGACCCCTTAACCTAACGTGTAACCTAACCTAACCTAACCTAACCTAACCTAACCTAACCTAACCTAACCTCTGACGCCTGACGTGTTTGAATGCTTAACCTAAGTTTGACGCTTAACCTAACCCAAGTCCCCTTAACCTAACCCACGTCCACCTAACCTAACCTAACGTAGACGTGTAAACGTAATGTGTAACGCGTAACGTGTAAGGTCGGCTGTCGTGTGTGCTTGACGGCAGATTGGGTTGGTCTGTAGATTCGGATTGCGGTTTGCCTCGGTCGAGGGGTTGGGTCGGAAGCGGCGAGGGGCGGCGGCGCCTGTTGCGCAGGCGGCGTCCGTTTGCGGCGGGCAATTGTTGAGAAACGGCTGTGAATGTTGGCGGGCGAGAGGAGGAGGACGGCGCGCGATGTGGCCCGACGGCTGCGGGCCGATCGGGAAACGGCGGGAGGGCGACGGAAGGCGATGGGGCGGCGGAGGCGCGTTTGCACGGCCGTCATCGCCGCACGCCTCGGCTTGTGTGGCTGTGGCGCCGGCCGCGCTGGCCGGGCTGCCGCGGCGACGGTGTGGGAGTTTTGCCGAAGGTTTGGCCATTGTGGCGGGTCGTCGGCTGGGGCTGTGGGGGCGGCATTTGGGCGGGGGCGGCGATTCTCGGCGGGCCGACCCAGGCTGTAGCGCGCGGTAGCTGCAGTTTGGCCGTGGTTTGCGGCGCTGCCGTGGCGACTGGTTGGCGACTGTGGTGTGGCTGTGTGTAGCCCCATCCTCGGTGGTTTGAAAGGCGCGGGCGGTTGTGGCGCAGGTTTGGGGCTGCTCCGCACAGGCTGTCGGACGTTGGGCGGTAGCAAGCGCGGGAGGCGCGGCGCGGCGGCGCGCAGAGTGGCGGCCGCTCTCTCGGCCGTCCGCGCCCGCCCGCGACACTGGCTGGGCCTTGTGATTCTCTGCTCTTGTGCTTGCGTGCCTGCCGTCCCGCTCGCTCTCGCTGTGTGTTACGCGCGTCGTCGAAATGGCAGATCAGGCGGCTACGAACGAGACTGCTGCGGCACCCGCCGCCACCGGCACTACGAAGAAGGCCAAGTCTGCGTCGTCTGCGAAGAAGCCGCGCGCCAAGCCTGCGCACCCGCGCACCTCTGAGATGGTGACGGCCGCCATCAAGAGTCTGAAGGAGCGCGGCGGGTCGTCGCTGCAGGCGATCAAGAAGTACATAGCCGCGCACTACAAGCTGGACGCGGAGAAGCTGGCGCCGTTTATCAAGAAGTACCTCAAGTCGGCCGTCGTGGCGGGCGAGCTGGTGCAGACGAAGGGGAAGGGCGCGTCCGGCTCGTTCAAGCTTGCCGGCGCCGGCGGCGGGGGGGCGGCCGAGGGCGGCAAGGCTCGTGCTGGCGGTGCCAAGAAGAAGCGCGCCGCTCCGGCCAGCAAGGAGAAGAAGGGCGCCCGTGCGGCCGGCGCAAAGAAGGCTGGTGGCGTGAAGGCGGCGACCGGTCGGAAGGCGGGCGCCGCCAAGAAGGCGTCTGCGGCGTCGGCCGCTCCCGCGGGTGCGAAGAAGGCGGCTGCGGCCAAGCCGGCCAAGGCCAAGTCGCCGTCGAAGGCGAAGAAGGCCGCCAAGGTTCCGACGAAGAAGCCGAAGGCGCCGCGCCCGAAGAAGGCGACGACGCCGTCTAAGGCGAAGGCTTCGCCCAAGAAGAAGAAGTAGAGTAGAGGAGAAAGAGATGGGAAAGGAAGGGTTTGGCGCTTGACTCCGTCGTCCCCACCCCCCGTCGTCGTCTAGTGGCGCGCAAGAGACGCGCGGCCCAAAACGGCCCTTCTCAGGGCCATCAAAGCACGTCGGGGAAGGTTTTGATTGTCGTGTTGCGTTTGGTGTGGGTGTCTGTCTGGCGTTTCTGTATGCCCGTGGGGATGCTGTTTGCGTGCCGTGGTGGTTGGATTGCGGGGGTCGGTGGCGGGTGTGGGCGGCGGTAGCGGTAAGCGGTGTTGTTGTTGTTGTCGTGGTTGATTGTCGCCGTGTTTGTTTTGTGGCGGCGGCCGACGGTTGGTTTTCTGTCACGTTGTTTTGTTTGAATACGTTGGTTGGCTTGCCTGCGTTCGTTCTTCTCGGATGTCTGTCTTGTCGAGTCGTGTCTGGTCTTTGTTTTGTTCCTTTGTGTGTGTGTGTGTTATGTTTTGCAACGGGGGGGCACGTTGAGATGCGGAAGGAGTCGGCGGGGATTTCGGTGGCGTGTAGAGCGAGCGAGCGCGCCTGCCTGGCCGTTGGCCGTCGGAGTGGAGTGCGGGTTTTTTTTGTTTTCGAAACGAAAGCGGCGGCCGGCCAGCCACCCGTGCGGTGTGACGTCGGCCGTTGGGTATTGTGCGCTTTGAGCGCCGGGGAGGGATGATGTGTGATTGTTGCGCGCTGCTAGCAGGCAGGCAGAGTGAGCGGGTGTGGCGGACGGACGGGAAGTGGTGGTTTTTGTTTTTGGGTTGCGGGGCGAGAGGCAGGCGACCGACAAAGTTTGCTCGCGACGGAGAGATGTTAGTGGCCCTGAAAAGGGCCGTTTTTGTTTGTGCGGTGCGGTGCCGCGGCGCGGTTTAGGCGCGCTCGCCGCGGATGCGGCGCGCGAGCTGGATGTCCTTGGGCATGATGGTGACGCGCTTGGCGTGGATTGCGCACAGGTTGGTGTCTTCGAAGAGGCCGACGAGGTAGGCCTCGCTGGCCTCCTGCAGGGCCATGACTGCGGAGCTCTGGAAGCGCAGGTCGGTCTTGAAGTCCTGGGCGATCTCGCGCACTAGGCGCTGGAATGGCAGCTTGCGGATGAGCAGCTCTGTGCTCTTCTGGTAGCGCCTGATTTCTCGCAGGGCGACGGTGCCCGGCCTGTAGCGGTGGGGCTTCTTGACGCCTCCGGTGGCGGGCGCGCTCTTCCTCGCCGCCTTGGTGGCGAGCTGTTTGCGCGGCGCCTTTCCGCCGGTGGACTTGCGGGCCGTTTGCTTTGTGCGGGCCATGGCGGTAGCGGTAGCGGTAGCGGAGCGGCGTGCGTGGAGGTTAGGTGCGGCGCGGCGTCCGGTGCTGCCTTGACAACGGGCCCGCGCGCCTCCGTGCTGCGCTTATATGCCCTCGGTTGCGCGTGGTGGGGGGAGGGCGGGCCAGAGTCTATATAGGGGGGCGGCGGGCGCGCTGGGCGCAGACCGTAGCCGACTCGCCAGCCGCTGCAGCTGCTGTTTGTGCACGTTTTGCTTTGCCCGAGGAAGGAAGGATGACAGGCCGCGGCAAGGGAGGAAAGGGGCTCGGCAAGGGTGGCGCCAAGCGGCACCGCAAGGTGTTGCGCGACAACATCCAGGGCATCACGAAGCCCGCCATCCGCCGCCTGGCTCGCAGGGGCGGCGTGAAGCGCATCTCTGGTCTGATCTACGAGGAGACCCGCGGGGTGCTGAAGGTGTTCCTGGAGAACGTGATCCGCGACGCGGTGACGTACACTGAGCACGCCAAGCGCAAGACTGTGACGGCCATGGACGTGGTGTACGCCCTGAAGAGGCAGGGGCGCACCCTGTACGGTTTCGGCGGTTAGGCTGCGTCGCAGCGGGCGCTGGCCTTCCCGCGGCCGTGCTTGTGGGTGGGAGAGACTAGAAAACGGCCCTTTTCAGGGCCACCACACTGTTCGGAAGTTGAAAAGTGCGAAAGAGTCTGTGTTGTTGCTGCGTGTGTGCGCGCTGTGTTGTTTGTTTGTTTGTTTCTTTCTTTCCGTTTGAGCGACGTGATGTGACTGGGAGGGGAGAAGGAAAGGAAACGTGTCATGTGGCTGGCTGTGTGTGGAGCTGCTTCGTTTGTGTGTTTGTTATTGTGTGTCTTTGTATCGATCGCGACGGAGATGGCGGGCGGGCTGTGTGTTGTTGTGCGAGAGGCGGTGATTATTTGCTTGCGTGGTTTGTCTCTGTGTGTTTGTTTGCGGCGGCGTTGGGGTTTCCGAGGCAAGGCGTGTGGGCATAGGCGGCCGGATCAGCTGTTTCGTTCGTGTCGACGGCCGTTGCGCGCGGGAGTGGAGGGCGGTGTGTCGACACGCCTCCCTTTAACAATGGTCATTATTGCTGCCGTTGTCGGTTTGGAAGGCGACTGCGACGGTGCAAAATGTGTGCGTGTGTGTGTGTGTTGGGCCACACGGGCTGTGTGGACGACAAGATGGCGGACGTGCGCCGGCGGCGGCTGTGCTGTGACAGTGCAAAGTTAAAACAAAACAAGGTGCGGCGAGGACGACTGAAATTTTGCTTTGGACGTAGGTTTGTGTGGTGGCCCTGAAAAGGGCCGATTGTTGTGGGCCGAGCCGGCAAAGCGCGTTGCGTGCAGGGGAGCACGCGGCGCTGCGATTGCCTGGCCTCCTTTAGGCCTTCTTCTCGGTCTTCTTTGGCAGCAGGACGGCCTGGATGTTGGGCAGGACACCACCCTGTGCGATGGTGACGCCCGACAGGAGCTTGTTGAGCTCCTCGTCGTTGCGGATGGCAAGCTGCAGGTGGCGCGGGATGATGCGCGTCTTCTTGTTGTCGCGGGCCGCGTTTCCGGCCAGCTCGAGCACCTCAGCCGCGAGGTACTCCATGACGGCGGCGAGGTAGACGGGCGCCCCGGCGCCGACGCGCTCTGCGTAGTTTCCCTTGCGCAGGAGGCGGTGGATTCTGCCGACCGGGAACTGGAGCCCAGCCCTGCTTGAGCGGGACTTTGACTTGCCCTTGACTTTGCCTCCCTTTCCGCGTCCGGACATGGCGATGGGCTAGCGACGGTGCACACGAAACGGAAACGAAAACGACCGGTGCGAGCGGCAGCGAGTCGAGCAGCGGAGTGCGTGCCGGCGCAGCACACACACAGCACACTCTAATTTCTTCCTCTGTCTTTAGAGAGAGGATGTTTACTGCGAAGGTTTTTGTCCTATTCGGACATTTCCTTCAATTTTTGGTTAGTTTTTGGATGTGCCTATCTTTTGTTAATTCTGTTCTTTAGAGTATTATGTGTTTCTCTTCTGTCACTCTAGTGGTGACGGCTTTTTTGTTTTCTATTTATTTATTTATATATATTTTTTTTTTTTTTTTTATTTTAAGCTACGAGTAATGCCTTTGGTCTTTTGTATCGGTCTGGTACGTTATTGTACCGACCAAGTGAGTTTATTAAATCGTTTGGCGACCTTTCCGCGTTGGCGTAGAACTGCTCCGCCAGGGTACGGAATCGCGTGTTTAATTTTACAATGTCGGCCGCTATGTGGAGGTCTTCCGTCGGGAAGCGCGGCGGTGTGTGTAGGGCTCTTCTGAGCGCTCTGTTTTGAATTTTTTGTAGCCGTTCTACCGTCGATCTAGCAGCGTAACCCCATACTGGGCACGCATACTCCAGTATCGGTCTAATTAGACTTCGATATACGGCTACTCCTGTGCTCGGGTCAAGGGAACTTGTACTGTTGAGTATTGGGTAAAGGATCTGCATCCTGCCTAGGGCCTTTTTGCGAACCTCCTCGATGTGGCACTTCCAAGTCAGACGCTTGTCTAGTGTCACACCGAGGTACCTCGCAGAGTTTCTCCAGGGGAGGTTTTGGCCCTGCAGGTGCAGCATTTGGTAGGGTCTTCTGGGGGGGCGGCGTTTACCGAGACGTCTAGTCATCAGCATGGCTTGTGTTTTCTCGGAGTTAAGTGAGATTCGCCATTGTTTGGCCCATTCGTCTGTCTTGTTCAGGGCGGTTTGAAGACGTCTCGTGACCAGGTTCCTGTTTGTTGAGCAGGAGAAGAATGCAGTGTCATCAGCATACTGTGCTGTTTGTACGTGTAGTGTGGTTGGTATGTCTGCAGTGTAGAGACTGTACAGGGTTGGTCCAAGAACCGAACCCTGTGGTACCCCTGCATGTATTCTTCTCCTGCTTGACAGTGATGTTTCTACTTTTACGGAGAATGTCCTACCGGAGAGATAGCTTTTTATAAGTTTCACAATCTTTCCGGGGAAGCCCTGGGTGTACATTTTGTGGAGTAGCCCGGTGTGCCAAACAGAATCAAAGGCTTTTGCCACGTCTAGTAAGACTATCCCGCAGTAGCCTTTGCGGTTGAAGCTTTCTGTGGCTGCTTCAACCACCCTCATTATTTGTTGGGGGGCCGAATGATGTGGGCGAAACCCAAACTGGAATTTGGGCAGGATTTGCTCTCTACTGATGTGATCCTGTATCGGTACTAAGAGGAGGCGCTCATATAGTTTACTGAGGGTAGGCAGTAGACTAATTGGTCTGTAGTGTTGCGGGAACACCGGGTCTTTTCCAGGTTTTGCGATCGAGACTACTTCAGCGTGTTTCCACTGTGTCGGGAATTTTAGCGATCGCGTAATTTCGTTAAGTATATCTGTTAAGTGTGTTATTGCCATGGGCGGGATATGTTTTAATAGTTCGTTGGTGAGCTGGTCGTGGCCTGGTGCCTTTTTTGTTGGCAGCGATTTGATGACACTCGCCACGTCTTCGGAACTGAAGATCGGCGTGTATTCCTCATCGTCGTCTGCCTCTAAAAAGGTGGCCAGTTGTCTGCGGACGATTGCGACGTGTTCTCTGTCTTGTACCTCTGCTGGCGTAAATTGTTTTTCGAACACGTCTGCTAGCGCATTTGCTTTGTCTTCAGTGCTGAATTGCAGTCCACGTTCACCATGCAGAGGGGGCATTTTTGCGCGTCTTCTCGTGAACTGCTTTGTGGCTTGCCACAAGCTGTGGTCATCTAGTTTGAGAGTTGATAGTCGTTCTGACCATTGCTGGTTGCGATACTCAGTGAGTGTAACTTTCAACTCTCTTTGTAGTCTGTTGAGCAGCCTCCTTGTGGTTTTGTTCCTAGTAAGTTTCCATTCTTTGGCGATCCTATTTTTGTGTCTTATTTGGGCAAGCAGGTGCTGTGGGAGCTGCCTGGAGCGGGGGGCTCCCGCTGGCGCAGGCGTTGCTTCCTCAGCTGCTTGCAGGATCGCTTTAGTGAAGTCGTCCAGCGCTTGTTCAGCAGTCTCTGCTGTTGGAGGCGGGGCTTGGGCAAGTTCAGCAGCTATTCCGTTGCTGAACTGTTCCCAGTTTGTTCGTTTGTAATTTGTGGTGCGCTGTGGGAGCGAGAGCCATTCTCCCATGTCGACCTCTAGGATAACTGGATTGTGGTCCGACGACATCCTGTTTATCGAACTGGCAGACACGAAACCCGTGACGTGTTTCGTGAGTGCGATGTCGAGGACGTCCGCCCTGTTTCCGTTGTTTGGGAAGTGGGTGGGCTCCTCGGGGCCCCATACCTGAAACTGGTGGGTGCGCGCGAGTCGTTGCAGTTGTCGACCAGCTCTGTTGCTTACTCGTGAGTGCCAGTCTGCGTGCTTGGCATTGAGGTCTCCTCCTATTAGGAGTTTGCCTCTTATTCTCCCTAGTGCAGCTATGTCCTCTTCTTCTAACGTTTGGGAAGGGGGGCGGTAGGCTGCAACGACTGTGAGGGGCCCTGTTACAGTGGCAATTTCTATTGCGACTGTTTCAATTTGGCGAGTTGCTGGTGGGTACACTTGATGGTGTCTAATACCTCGTTTGACATATACTGCAACCCCGCCTCCAGCGGTAGGCCGATCGCGTCTGTAGCAGTTGTAGTTAGCTACAGATGCTCTTACACCTGGCTTCAGGTGTGTTTCGGCCACTAAGCATATGTCAATGTCTTCCTCTTTTATGAATTCCCTGAATTCGAGGGCTTGCTGGAATAGACCGTTTGCGTTGAAGACGCACATTTTTAGACCTTGTATGTTAGGTCGTCTATCCATGTCGGGGGGTGGGGTTTCCTGAAGTCATCGCCGATGACGGCGCCTGCTTTGCTGCCGATAAGTGCTCGGCGGGGTGTTGGGTCATGGTGGCCAAGATGTTTGCCAGTTGGTTCACCTGAGCCTGAAGGGCCTTTATGGTCGCTGCTAGGTGTTCTACCGAGACGTTCTGTGTCGTGTCACGCAGACTGGGCTCTAGTGAGTAGGGGGGGGCTTCCCTAGGCGATTCTCCGTTGACAGGAACCTGGTTGTGTGGTGGAGGGCGAGTTGGGGCACTGACAGCTGACGAGTATGTTCTGGATTGAAACACCCTTGTCGCTGTGGATCTTGGATATCGGCTTGGTGGCGGTGGTGGAGGTGCGGTGCGATGCTTTGCCCCTGCTGTCTGTGGTTGCTTTCCCCTTAGGCGGTCCCTAGCTTTGCGGAATTCCGGGCACCCCAGGTAGCTGGCAGGATGCGCGCCTGCACAATTGCAGCACTTCTCCTTGCCCTCCCCCTGCGGTACCGGGCATTCCTCATACTTGTGCTTTTCACCGCACCTGACACACCTCATAGGCATGTCGCAGTCCCTAGCCATGTGCCCTACTTTTTGGCAATTGAAACATCGCCCTGGGCCCGATCTTTTCTTCAGTTTCTCCGGCGTGACTGTTACTCGCATGATCATTGTCACTTCCCATATCTTTCGATTCTGGGCGGAGTCTGGTAGGGTGACTGTGTGTAGCGGCCACGGTCGTCTAGGGTTTGTCTTGACGACCGAGCTCACTTCGAAACCTTCCCTTTCCAAGTATTGTTTTATTTCCTCTGTGTCCGTCTTGTGCGGCATGCCCCTGAACACTATTTTTATTGGCTTTTTGGCCGCTATGGGGAAGGTATAGAAGTGAGTTTGCTTTTCTTTTAGCATGGCCTTCACCGCTTTGTAATCGTCGACTGTCTTTAGTGTGATCTTGAGTTGGTCCTCCCCGGTTGTTTGCCGGCGCAGCCGGGGTGGGGGTGCTTTATGGGCTCGGGTGCGGCGGCCGGTTGCGCGCGCGCCCCATTGGTCGGCGGCCGCAACAGGGCGAGCTGGTAAAGGTGCGGCGGCGGCTGGCGGCGGGTGCCACTGTGTGGGGAGACGCTGACTAGAGCGGAGCGCTTGCTACTGGTGTTGCTGCTGCCGTACGTTGGTTGGAGATGCCGCCCAAGACTAGCGGGAAGGCCGCCAAGAAGGCTGGCAAGGCGCAGAAGAACATTTCGAAGGGCGACAAGAAGAAGAAGCGCAAGAGGAAGGAGAGCTATGCCATCTACATCTACAAGGTGCTGAAGCAGGTGCACCCTGACACGGGCATCTCGTCGAAGGCGATGAGCATCATGAACAGCTTCGTGAACGACATTTTCGAGCGCATTGCGGCCGAGGCTTCTCGCCTGGCGCACTACAACAAGCGCTCGACCATCACGTCCCGCGAGATCCAGACCGCTGTGCGGCTGTTGCTGCCTGGCGAGCTGGCCAAGCACGCCGTGAGCGAGGGCACGAAGGCGGTGACCAAGTACACGAGCTCCAAGTAAGGAGGTGGCTCTGGAATGGAAGGAAGGATGGAGAAGGCTCCTCCGTTGCGAGAGCGGCGAAACGGCCCTTTTCAGGGCCACCAACTTGCCTTTTGCGGGAAGGGCGGAATTGTTGTTGTTGTTGTTGTTTGTGTGGACGGCTGTGATGTATGTGTGCATTTTGATTGTGGGTGGGGGGGCGCGTCAAAGCGTGTTGCGCGGGGTACGGCCACGAGGTTGGTCGCCGTGGCGTGGAATGGTGGCACGCCTCGTTGGCGTGGTTTTTGACCCATTGGTGTTGTTGGGGTGTGTGTGTGTTTGTGTGTTACCCGTCTGCGAGGGGGGACAGTGCGATCGGCGACTTTTGTGTCACCGTAACGACGGCCGTTTGCGGGTTTGTTTTTTTGCACATCATACATGGCGAGGGTGAAATGTGAAATGTTTTTGTTTGGTTTGTTTTTGCCGCCCACTATTCCCTTTGCTGTACGCCGAGTTTGACAATGGTGCGACGTAACTGCAGCGTGGAGGTGTGTGAGTGACGTTGAAATGAACGTGCCATTAAGACGCATTGTTGTTGTATTGTACTGTACGTGTACGGCGACACGCACGATGATGTACCATTCGACTCTGATGTTTGATAGCCGTGTCTGACTGATTGCGTACGACGCACGCACACCGATGTCGTCATTCAAGATGCACGCTAGACGGCGGCGGCGGCGGCGGCGCCGGTCGTTTGTTTGGCGAATGTCTGTACACGTGTTTGTCTGTGTCCATCCGGTATGTATTTGTTTGTTTGTTTGAAAGTGTTTTGTGTGTCGGTGACGTGGTCCGATCCGTCGCCCCCTGAGTAACTGTCGATCGGCGCGATAGACCGGCGTCACGCAACTGAACCGAAGTCTTGGGCACACCCGTCATACTGTTGTACACCGTCGCGCTGAGAACGGTAACGAAAGGTTGACTCTGATCGGTCGAATGTCTGGGCAGAACGTGAGGAATGAGGCAAGAGTGCAAGGAGGGGGGGGCAAAAGAGAGAGGAAGGGAAAAAGGGGAGAAACGCATTCGTAGAGCAACGGAACGTTCCCGTGTCGGAGGCGTATTGGAGCCGCACTGAAATGCGTTTAACGGCGGCGCGGCTGCAAGTGTCTGCCGTGGTGAACGTTACCTTTGACGGCTGCATTGGGCTTTGCCTTTGCTTTCGCTTTCGCTTTCGCTTTCCCGGATGTACGTAACGTTTGTTGATATGGTTCTGAGGAAGAGTGTATGACAGTGCCGTGCCGTCCATGTTCGTGTGCCCTCCCATTGTGTGTATGCTATTGTCTGTGTACTTGAATGATGTATGTAGGTGTTAGTGGACATGTTTTACCAGTGGGGGGAAATGGATCGTCGATAGTTGCCGTCACTCTGTCACGGTCGAGATGACGCACCCTCCGTACAGAAAGGTGTCGAGAAAGTGAGTGTGTGTGTGTGTGTGTGTGTGTGTGTGTGCGTGCGTGCGTCCGTGAATTGGCAGTGTTTGGAGGTGGGCGTGCCCTGCATGTGGCCCGGAAAAGGCTGTTCGTTAGGCGGTAGTGTTGTGTGGACAGGGGAGGGGCATGCGTAACGCTGCTGGCATGGCATTTCGGGAGATGGGAGGGGGCAAACGAGGAAACGAGGAGCGGCGGCCAAAGACGGGACGGGGAGGGGCGCGGTGTGGGTGGCTTGCGCCTGTGCTCGGCGTTGTGGTTTGTGCAAAAGAGGAGGAGAAAAACAATGTGAGTTGCCAGGGAGGGGAGCGGTGTTGTGTTGTGGTTGTCGTGGTGTAGCCGCAGACGCGGCTGTCAGTGAACGTGGCGAGACGGACGGATGCGCGGAGGGGCGGGGGCGGGGGCGGCGCATTTCGCCGGTGCCGTGCCGTGCCGTGCCGTGCCTGAAAGCCGCGTGGTCGCTGTGTTGTTGGTGGCGTGGGGGCGAGGAGAGTACCGTACGGGTGTGCTTGTGCGCCGGAAATGGCACACTGCGCCCGCCCGTCTTGGAGGCTGATGGCTGTGGTGTGGAAATGGGGCGCGGTGATGTTGAAGCACAGAAAAGAAACCAAGAAAACGGAAGGCGTGATGCGGCGGTGGTGGTGAGAGCGGGAAAAACAAAACAAAAGAAAAAAAACAACAAAAAAAAAGAAGGAAAAACAACAAGAAACAAAAAAGAAAACAAAAAGTCTATCAATATTAAAATGTAAATGGAAATGGAAATGGACCCAGGTATAACCTCCCTGCACAAATAGCAGAGAGTCCGATGATAATAAAAATGTGCCAGAATGTTAACGTCCCTACAAAACAAACCCAACGATAATATTAATGAAAGAGTGAACCGTATGTAACATTGCAACAGACATAATGAAACCTGATAAATTGTATAAGGGCAGCAGCCGTTGACCTTTGGCCCTGTATTCAGAATAAAAAGAGCCAAAGATCGTTACCCCAATGAAAAAGACACTGAAACACGTATGTAACATAGTAGCGATGGCGAGACATTGTAGCATCTGTGACCAGAGAGTTTGCGCTGGACTGCGCGAGTGTTGCGAGCGGTTCTCAGTCAGTCAGTCAGTCTGTGTAGTTGAGGGCTGTACTCTGTCAGTAGTCGTCGCGTGCAGTACGCTAATAGTCGTCATGCAGAGCGGTCGGTCAGTAGTAGCAGCCGAGTGCGGTTGTGTGATGTAGGCGGTCGGCAACACTGGTCAAGATGGTGAATAAGGTATACTGTTAATTAATATAATCATTAGATAATGAGAAATTGTATTTATTGTAATTATGCTCCAACAAGTTCCCCAATAATAATTTTTATTTCAAAAGCATTTTTCAAACATTTAATCTTTTATTGAACTAAAGAGTTCGTTCCACTTCTTTGAAGAAAAATGTCACTAAAATCACAAAAAAAGAGAATATTATTATTTGCAATGCAGTTCCTCCAAGCGCTGCGCAACAACCAGAGCAGAAATGTGACATCCATTTATTCGGAGGTAAGACTTTAATTCCGATTGTTTTGCACAGGGCCAAAGACCGATATTTCGGTTTAATTGAAGTTTCTTGTCACTGAACGGACTTTTTTAAATGTTGTGTGAAGACTTTATATTTGAGTCAGATTGCGAATTGCACATTGTTGTTGCCATTTTCAATACCTCTCATTGTGGGCGAGGTTACAATTAGCGCAATGTCCATTAGCATCCGTAAATAACATTGTCCATTATTTTAAATATTGCTGGGAGGTTACAACACACACACAAAACAAAAAACAAAAAGAAACAAAAAATTGCATTTATATCCGCTCCTCGATTGTAGATACCCCTTACACAGCTGTGTGCAATGAATGAGTGCTGGCTGGTAATTAATTGCACTCCTTGGAGGGAAATGCCATAGGAAGTAGTCTTTAAAAAGTGAATGTTTTTCGTTAAGAGACAAAAGTTACTTTAGAAAAAAAGTAATAGTGGGGCTTGTGTTGTTGAACAAAATAAGTACAATGAACATACGTTATCAGATTTGCGCAATGCAGCGTCACACCACCTCTTGATTATAACACAATATACTATACATCGTCCCGAACCGTGACCAGAGTCGCGAGACGAGCAGAGCACGCCGCCGACGCCCGCTCAGTACAACCGTCCACCCGCTACTACTGTCGACCGACTACTACCTCTCCCGACTCGCGCTACAATATATATAACAACTGTTCCTGGCGACCCGGTGCGTGCCACTACTGTCGTCTGGCGCGGTCCAAGCGCCGACTAGCAGCGATAAAGAACTCTCTGGTCAGACAGAGATGCTGTCATGCCTCGCCATCGCTCTGGTAATGAATACATACGTGTTGCAGCGTGCGTACCACCGGAACACGCAGTGGCGGAGCCAAAGACTGTGTTGTCGAGGTCGAGTGCGAGTGGGAAGAGAGGCAGCGTCGGCACGGAGATGCAAGCGAGCGCGAGACGCACGGGGGCTGCGGCGTGGCGCGTTTGCGGTCGGCGCCTTTGGTGGCAACGGCCGGGACAAGCAGCGGTGTATGGTGTGGTGCGGGGCGGACAGGGGCGGCGGTGGACGGGGAGGAGGCGGCGCGACGACGGCATGGGGGCGAAAACGGGACGGGGGACGGCGGATGTTGAGAGGCGTCACGCGCGGACAGGACACAGACACAGAGACACACAGAGTGGAAAGGGAGGGTGCGCGGTAGTAGTTGGGAATGTGCGTACCGTGCGGGATGGGAGTGGGCGAGGAACACGGTCGTGGCCCCTGTTTTGGGTGCGTGTGATGACGTCGGTGTGTTGTGGGAAGGGAAGGTGCTGTGGCGGCGGCGCGTAATGGGCGTAGGCCGAAAAGAGAAAGGAACGTGGGCAGTGTGTTGGCAAGCGTCGGTTCGACTGCGACGTTGATGGGCAGGGCAGGGCAAGGTTAATGGTGGTAGGAGTAGGCGTGTGGGCGCAAAAAATCTGCCGCTGCAGGCGGTGCCGTAACCGCCATGGCGGGAAGGAGAGAGGGCCAAAGAAAGAAAGAAAGAAGAAAAAAAAGGAGGGGGGGGGGGGGCGAAAGTGGAGAGGCGGTGGTGTGAGAAGGGCGGGGGCGGAAGGAAGGCAGGAAGGACAAGAGGCGAGGCGACGGCTTGCTTTGTGTATCGGTCGGTCTCTGGCTATGCTTCGTTTTCTGCAGCAGGGTCGGTGCGCGGCGTGGCTCGCGGCAGTGGGAACGCCTGGTGGCTGGACGGCCAGCAATGCGGTTGGATGGGCGGCCACAGCACCGCACCTGTGCCCGAGGAGGAGACGCTGGCGGCGGGCCCTGAGGTGAGGCCGGCTCGGCTGGGGCTGTGGATGTGTAGGTGTGCGCCGCTGCTGCAACAACGAGTAAAACGCGAGAAGAAGGGATGGCGGTAGAGAGGAAAAAAAAAAAAAAGGTCGTGTTGTGTTGATGCGCAGGCAGACGCGTACAGAGGGACGAGCCCGGTCTGCAGCAGGGTGTGGCCGTGCCGAGTGCAGAGCAGCGGCGGCTCGGTTCGGTTCGGCCCGGCCCGGCGGGCCGCGCTGTTGTCGCGGACGTGAGCGCCCCCTGGCGGGTGGCCGGAGGCGGCGCGGCGTGTTGGACGTGTGGCTGGTGGCAGTGCACAATTTGCGAGTGGCTGGCAGTGTGGTGTGGCGGTTGGCGCGTCGGGCGGCGGAGAGGTATGTGTTGCGGGCGCCCTTTGCTGCGCTGCGTCGTTGCGTGTGCCGTACAGGGCGGGCGCTTGTCGACTGTGTGGGCGGTGTGGCGAATTGGCGTGAAACGGCTGCCGAGAGGTGTGTGGTAGCGAGCCGGTCGGTGGTGTCAGTGCGAAGGGGAATGTGCGTGCGTTTGGCGGTTTCGGTGTGCTTTTTGCGGCGTGAGAGTGGGAATTAGTGGGGCCGGCTGTTGTGTTGGTTCCTTGTGTCTTGTGTCGCGTAGCTTGATGGCAACGTGGAAGGACGCCGGTTTCGTTTCGAGCCTTGCGTGTGGTTGTCGACGTTGACTGGTTGGCGTGTGCCGATGCACGTGCATGTGTGGGTCGCGAGTGCGTTTTTGGCTGGCTGTGT
This sequence comes from Schistocerca americana, assembly GCF_021461395.2. Lineage (NCBI taxonomy): Eukaryota > Metazoa > Arthropoda > Insecta > Orthoptera > Acrididae > Schistocerca > Schistocerca americana. The sequence goes on along the minus strand of NW_025726204.1, from coordinate 4,884 downwards.
GTGTGTGTGTGTGTGTGTTTTGGGGGGGAAGGGGGAGGCGGTGGTGAAAGTGCAGTCGTTGCCACGGGCGTCGTCGGGTGGGGCTGGGGCTGTGCGTCGTGGCGGAAAGGTGGTAGGTTGCGGGAAGCGAGCCCGTCGTTGACGGTGTCGCGTGAGTTGTGAATCGAGTGGGGCGCGGGGCGCGGGACAGGAGCAGCGTGCCGCTGCGTCGTGGTCGTCAGCAGAGGCTGTGCGTGTGCTTGTCCTTTTTGTGGGCGGTTCGTGCGAGGCGTTTTTGTTTTGTGTTGCCCTAGTTGTTAGTTTATTTTGTTTGTGTTTGTTATTTTGAGACGACGACTGGTTGGTGGCGTGCGCGCGAAGTGGCGGTGTGCGCTTCCCGTGTCGTTTGTGTTGTTTGGTTTTTTTGTTTTTGTGTGTTTTTTTTTTTTTTTTTTTTGCACTGGGCCCCGGTGGGTGGGTGCGTGTGTGTCGATTGCCGGCTGGCGAGAGGTGCGCCATCGGCGGGGTGGGTCGCCGGCACAAGTAGAGGCGGCGGCGTTGTTGCTGTTGTTGTGTGGTGTTTGTTTTGTTCGGCTGTGTCGGCGAGCTGTGTTGCGGTGCGTGTGAATGGTGGTGCAAAAGTGCTGGCGTTGGGGCTGCGACTGCGACGGCGGCGAGCCGCGGGCGCGCCATTGATAGTGATGTTGTGAACAGCGGCTGTGTACGGTAGTGGTGTTGTTGTAGCACGACGTGCATCCGGGCCGGCGCGGAAAGCGCAGTTGCGGGCGGTTGCCCTTCGGTGCCAGCCATGTCGCGTGAGCGGCGGGTTGCTCTGGTGTCGACACGTGGTGCTCTGGGTTGTTGTGTGGTGCCCTTTGGCCGGTGGGGGTGGTTCGCGTGTGTCTCGTTCGCGCTCGGTGTCTGGTCGTGGTCGTGGTCGTGCTGCTCCCCCGTCTGTCGGCGGTTTCCGACGTCGTCTGTACGTTTTTGTTCGTTTGCGGCGTGCCTGCCGACGTCGTCCCGTCGCGACCTTTCAACCGAAAGTGTGGCGCCCGAAGGTGAACGAACGTAACCCTGACCTCGGCGCTTTACGCTGAGCCGAGCGAACCGAACCGAACCTAACGTGTGGTGTGGCGAGGTGAGCTCAGCCTGTGAGCCCCTAACGTCTACGTAAGGTAAGCTGTCCGGCTCACGCCTCACGTTTGAACGCTTTTGTAACCTACGTTTGACGCTTCTTAACCTAGCACTGACCCCTTAACCTAACGTGTAACCTAACCTAACCTAACCTAACCTAACCTAACCTAACCTAACCTAACCTAACCTCTGACGCCTGACGTGTTTGAATGCTTAACCTAAGTTTGACGCTTAACCTAACCCAAGTCCCCTTAACCTAACCCACGTCCACCTAACCTAACCTAACGTAGACGTGTAAACGTAATGTGTAACGCGTAACGTGTAAGGTCGGCTGTCGTGTGTGCTTGACGGCAGATTGGGTTGGTCTGTAGATTCGGATTGCGGTTTGCCTCGGTCGAGGGGTTGGGTCGGAAGCGGCGAGGGGCGGCGGCGCCTGTTGCGCAGGCGGCGTCCGTTTGCGGCGGGCAATTGTTGAGAAACGGCTGTGAATGTTGGCGGGCGAGAGGAGGAGGACGGCGCGCGATGTGGCCCGACGGCTGCGGGCCGATCGGGAAACGGCGGGAGGGCGACGGAAGGCGATGGGGCGGCGGAGGCGCGTTTGCACGGCCGTCATCGCCGCACGCCTCGGCTTGTGTGGCTGTGGCGCCGGCCGCGCTGGCCGGGCTGCCGCGGCGACGGTGTGGGAGTTTTGCCGAAGGTTTGGCCATTGTGGCGGGTCGTCGGCTGGGGCTGTGGGGGCGGCATTTGGGCGGGGGCGGCGATTCTCGGCGGGCCGACCCAGGCTGTAGCGCGCGGTAGCTGCAGTTTGGCCGTGGTTTGCGGCGCTGCCGTGGCGACTGGTTGGCGACTGTGGTGTGGCTGTGTGTAGCCCCATCCTCGGTGGTTTGAAAGGCGCGGGCGGTTGTGGCGCAGGTTTGGGGCTGCTCCGCACAGGCTGTCGGACGTTGGGCGGTAGCAAGCGCGGGAGGCGCGGCGCGGCGGCGCGCAGAGTGGCGGCCGCTCTCTCGGCCGTCCGCGCCCGCCCGCGACACTGGCTGGGCCTTGTGATTCTCTGCTCTTGTGCTTGCGTGCCTGCCGTCCCGCTCGCTCTCGCTGTGTGTTACGCGCGTCGTCGAAATGGCAGATCAGGCGGCTACGAACGAGACTGCTGCGGCACCCGCCGCCACCGGCACTACGAAGAAGGCCAAGTCTGCGTCGTCTGCGAAGAAGCCGCGCGCCAAGCCTGCGCACCCGCGCACCTCTGAGATGGTGACGGCCGCCATCAAGAGTCTGAAGGAGCGCGGCGGGTCGTCGCTGCAGGCGATCAAGAAGTACATAGCCGCGCACTACAAGCTGGACGCGGAGAAGCTGGCGCCGTTTATCAAGAAGTACCTCAAGTCGGCCGTCGTGGCGGGCGAGCTGGTGCAGACGAAGGGGAAGGGCGCGTCCGGCTCGTTCAAGCTTGCCGGCGCCGGCGGCGGGGGGGCGGCCGAGGGCGGCAAGGCTCGTGCTGGCGGTGCCAAGAAGAAGCGCGCCGCTCCGGCCAGCAAGGAGAAGAAGGGCGCCCGTGCGGCCGGCGCAAAGAAGGCTGGTGGCGTGAAGGCGGCGACCGGTCGGAAGGCGGGCGCCGCCAAGAAGGCGTCTGCGGCGTCGGCCGCTCCCGCGGGTGCGAAGAAGGCGGCTGCGGCCAAGCCGGCCAAGGCCAAGTCGCCGTCGAAGGCGAAGAAGGCCGCCAAGGTTCCGACGAAGAAGCCGAAGGCGCCGCGCCCGAAGAAGGCGACGACGCCGTCTAAGGCGAAGGCTTCGCCCAAGAAGAAGAAGTAGAGTAGAGGAGAAAGAGATGGGAAAGGAAGGGTTTGGCGCTTGACTCCGTCGTCCCCACCCCCCGTCGTCGTCTAGTGGCGCGCAAGAGACGCGCGGCCCAAAACGGCCCTTCTCAGGGCCATCAAAGCACGTCGGGGAAGGTTTTGATTGTCGTGTTGCGTTTGGTGTGGGTGTCTGTCTGGCGTTTCTGTATGCCCGTGGGGATGCTGTTTGCGTGCCGTGGTGGTTGGATTGCGGGGGTCGGTGGCGGGTGTGGGCGGCGGTAGCGGTAAGCGGTGTTGTTGTTGTTGTTGTTGTCGTGGTTGATTGTCGCCGTGTTTGTTTTGTGGCGGCGGCCGACGGTTGGTTTTCTGTCACGTTGTTTTGTTTGAATACGTTGGTTGGCTTGCCTGCGTTCGTTCTTCTCGGATGTCTGTCTTGTCGAGTCGTGTCTGGTCTTTGTTTTGTTCCTTTGTGTGTGTGTGTGTTATGTTTTGCAACGGGGGGGCACGTTGAGATGCGGAAGGAGTCGGCGGGGATTTCGGTGGCGTGTAGAGCGAGCGAGCGCGCCTGCCTGGCCGTTGGCCGTCGGAGTGGAGTGCGGGTTTTTTTTGTTTTCGAAACGAAAGCGGCGGCCGGCCAGCCACCCGTGCGGTGTGACGTCGGCCGTTGGGTATTGTGCGCTTTGAGCGCCGGGGAGGGATGATGTGTGATTGTTGCGCGCTGCTAGCAGGCAGGCAGAGTGAGCGGGTGTGGCGGACGGACGGGAAGTGGTGGTTTTTGTTTTTGGGTTGCGGGGCGAGAGGCAGGCGACCGACAAAGTTTGCTCGCGACGGAGAGATGTTAGTGGCCCTGAAAAGGGCCGTTTTTGTTTGTGCGGTGCGGTGCCGCGGCGCGGTTTAGGCGCGCTCGCCGCGGATGCGGCGCGCGAGCTGGATGTCCTTGGGCATGATGGTGACGCGCTTGGCGTGGATTGCGCACAGGTTGGTGTCTTCGAAGAGGCCGACGAGGTAGGCCTCGCTGGCCTCCTGCAGGGCCATGACTGCGGAGCTCTGGAAGCGCAGGTCGGTCTTGAAGTCCTGGGCGATCTCGCGCACTAGGCGCTGGAATGGCAGCTTGCGGATGAGCAGCTCTGTGCTCTTCTGGTAGCGCCTGATTTCTCGCAGGGCGACGGTGCCCGGCCTGTAGCGGTGGGGCTTCTTGACGCCTCCGGTGGCGGGCGCGCTCTTCCTCGCCGCCTTGGTGGCGAGCTGTTTGCGCGGCGCCTTTCCGCCGGTGGACTTGCGGGCCGTTTGCTTTGTGCGGGCCATGGCGGTAGCGGTAGCGGTAGCGGAGCGGCGTGCGTGGAGGTTAGGTGCGGCGCGGCGTCCGGTGCTGCCTTGACAACGGGCCCGCGCGCCTCCGTGCTGCGCTTATATGCCCTCGGTTGCGCGTGGTGGGGGGAGGGCGGGCCAGAGTCTATATAGGGGGGCGGCGGGCGCGCTGGGCGCAGACCGTAGCCGACTCGCCAGCCGCTGCAGCTGCTGTTTGTGCACGTTTTGCTTTGCCCGAGGAAGGAAGGATGACAGGCCGCGGCAAGGGAGGAAAGGGGCTCGGCAAGGGTGGCGCCAAGCGGCACCGCAAGGTGTTGCGCGACAACATCCAGGGCATCACGAAGCCCGCCATCCGCCGCCTGGCTCGCAGGGGCGGCGTGAAGCGCATCTCTGGTCTGATCTACGAGGAGACCCGCGGGGTGCTGAAGGTGTTCCTGGAGAACGTGATCCGCGACGCGGTGACGTACACTGAGCACGCCAAGCGCAAGACTGTGACGGCCATGGACGTGGTGTACGCCCTGAAGAGGCAGGGGCGCACCCTGTACGGTTTCGGCGGTTAGGCTGCGTCGCAGCGGGCGCTGGCCTTCCCGCGGCCGTGCTTGTGGGTGGGAGAGACTAGAAAACGGCCCTTTTCAGGGCCACCACACTGTTCGGAAGTTGAAAAGTGCGAAAGAGT
>NW_025726203.1:2940000-2942374 GCF_021461395.2 Schistocerca americana | reverse complement strand
CATCAACAGACGGCTCATGCTGATCGCCATCCAGGGCATACCACACTGCAATCCAGCTCTTATAGGGAGACGACACGTAGCTGAGTGCACAACATTTGGACCGCATGGTTCGCCGTTGTTGGCGCAGTCGTTGTACGGTCACATGTACCACGATGTATCATTCAGTACATGAGGACCAATGTGCAGTACAGTGTGTGATTTGGACGTACAACATCAGCGGACAGTTGACACAGGCCGTACCACAGCGTAGGCTAAGTGCTTCGCACATGCGAATGCCAATGAACAACTGCAAATGCCAATGAACAACTGCAAAGGGCATTGAGCATGTACGTCCTGCTGCCATCCACATTACAGTGTATAGCTGCAAGGTGTTTAACATGAAGCGATACACTGGGGACCGGGCAGTGCGAGTAGCAAACTATATTGCGGGGGTTGCAGTTAGGCAACACTACACTAATTTAACGCGTCGTATGACAATTACAGAGCAGGTTAAGGCCCAACGTGTGTTGGGTTAAGGCCCAACGTGTGTTGGGTTAAGGCCCAACGTGTGTTGGGTTAAGGCCCAACGTGTGTTGGGTTAAGGCCCAACGTGTGTTGGGTTAAGGCCCAACGTGTGTTGGGTTAAGGCCCAACGTGTGTTGGGTTAAGGCCCAACGTGTGTTGGGTTAAGGCCCAACGTGTGTTGGGTTAAGGCCCAACGTGTGTTGGGTTAAGGCCCAACGTGTGTTGGGTTAAGGCCCAACGTGTGTTGGGTTAAGGCCCAACGTGTGTTACGTTAAGGGGCAATGTGGGTTACGTTAAGGGGCAATGTGGGTTACGTTACGGCGCAATATAGGTTACGTTACGGCGCAATATAGGTTACGTTAAGGCGCAATATCGGTTACGTTAAGGCGCAATACAGGTTACGTTAAGGCGCAATACAGGTTACGTTAAGGCGCAATACAGGTTACGTTAAGGCGCAATACAGGTTACGTTAAGCGCAATACAGGTTACGTTAAGGCGCAATGCAGGTTACGTTAAGGCGCAATACAGGTTACGTTAAGGCGCAATACAGGTTACGTTAAGGCGCAATACAGGTTACGTTAAGGCGCAATACAGGTTACGTTAAGGCGCAATACAGGTTACGTTAAGGCGCAATACAGGTTACGTTAAGGCGCAATACAGGTTACGTTAAGGCGCAATACAGGTTACGTTAAGGCGCAATACAGGTTACGTTAAGGCGCAATACAGGTTACGTTAAGGCGCAATACAGGTTACGTTAAGGCGCAATACAGGTTACGTTAGGCGCAATACAGGTTACGTTAAGGCGCAATACAGGTTACGTTAAGGCGCAATACAGGTTACGTTAAGGCGCAATACAGGTTACGTTAAGGCGCAATACAGGTTACGTTAAGGCGCAATACAGGTTACGTTAAGGCGCAATACAGGTTACGTTAAGGCGCAATACAGGTTACGTTAAGGCGCAATACAGGTTACGTTAAGGCGCAATACAGGTTACGTTAAGGCGCAATACAGGTTAGGTTAAGGCGCAATACAGGTTAGGGTTAAGGCGCAATACAGGTTAGGTTAAGGTACGACATAGGTTAGGTTAAGGTACGACATAGGTTAGGTTAAGGTACGACATAGGTTAGGTTAAGGTACGACATAGGTTAGGTTAAGGTACGACATAGGTTAGGTTAAGGTACGACATAGGTTAGGTTAAGTACGACATAGGTTAGGTTAAGGTACGACATAGGTTAGGTAGGTAACATAGGTTAGGTTAAGGTACGACATAGGTTAGGTTAAGGTACGACATAGGTGTAGGTTAAGGTACGACATAGGTTAGGTTAAGGTACGACATAGGTTAGGTTAAGGTACGACATAGGTTAGGTTAAGGTACGACATAGGTTAGGTTAAGGTACGACATAGGTTAGGTTAAGGTACGACATAGGTTAGGTTAAGGTACGACATAGGTTAGGTTAAGGGTACGACATAGGTTAGGTTAAGGTACGACATAGGTTAGGTTAAGGTACGACATAGGTTATACGACTAGTTAAGGTACGACATAGGTTAGGTTAAGGTACGACATAGGTTAGGTTAAGGTACGACATAGGTTAGGTTAAGGTACGACATAGGTTAGGTTAAGGTACGACATAGGTTAGGTTAAGGTACGACATAGGTTAGGTTAAGGTACGACATAGGTTAGGTTACGGTACGACATAGTTAGGTTACGGTACGACATAGGTTAGGTTACGGTACGACATAGGTTAGGTTACGGTACGACATAGGTTAAGGTTACGGTACGACATAGGTTAGGTTACGGTACGACATAGGTTAGGTTACGGTACGACATAGGTTAGGTTACGGTACGACATAGGTTAGGTTACGGTACGAT
>NW_025726203.1:2932500-2935000 GCF_021461395.2 Schistocerca americana | reverse complement strand
GCACGGTGGCGTTGCCCGCTTTGAAGGTAACGTCGGCGTCGACCTTCACCTTCTTGTCGCGCCCAGACGCGACTAAGGCGAGGGTGAAACACTTCCGGGCGTTGATCTGCAGCCCCAGATGGGCGAGGGCTGCGACGGCTGCGTCGATGAGGGACTGCAATCCCCTCGCGGTCGATGCAAAAAGCAGGACGTCATCTGCGAAGGCCGCAGCGTTAACTCTGCGACCAAGGATCCGAGCTCCGATGTGGGAGGGAAGTTGACTCAAAACATAGTCCACCGCAAAATTGAAAAGGAGGGGGGAGAGGGGGTCACCCTGACGCACACCCCTAGCCGGCTGCAGGGGCACGCCCACGTCGGCGCCGCCCGCTATCACCGTCGTGCTACCCTCGTAACACCTTTCGACGTACTCAATAAAGCAATCCGGCAGGCCATGAGCCCTCAGCACGGGGCGGAGGGCGGCATGGTCCACCGAATCGAACGCTTTAGAGACGTCGATCGATGCCACAAAAACAGAGCGACAGGAGCGGACTGCGTCGGTGAGAGCAGTGTCCAAGATGAAGGTGTTTTCCAACATCCCATCCCGGGGGATGAATGCCCGCTGACGTTCGTCCACAGCACATGCACGCATCAGGCGTGACGCGAGAACCTTGTGAAAGGTCCGCGCCAACACCGAGCAGACCGTAATGGGGCGAAAGTCAGCGGGGGATGTTGGTGCAGCCGTTTTGGGGAGAAGTGACGTCCGGGCGCGAAGCAGACGCTCGGGGAGGGCGCGGGCCAGGAGGAAGAGGTTCAAGAGTTTCACCAGGACTTCATGCGGCAGGCGCCGCAGCTCCGCTGGAGTCAGGCCGTCCGGCCCGGCTGCCGATCCCCTGGGCGGCAAGGCAGCAGCGACCTCCTCACGTGTGACCGGCCCCCATAGGCACTCAGGAGCGACAGGCTCCGAGTGCGGGAGAAGGCGGTCACGGATGAAGCCGGCGGTGGAGATCGGCTTCTTCGTGAAGAGGTCCGCCCAGAAGTCCAGCAGACCGGGGATGTCGGGTGGCGGCTGCAGCAGGGTGCCGTCCAGCAAGCCGCGCACGCAACGCGCACGCGACCTACGGAAGGCGTCCTGTGTCCGCGCGTATTCCCAGCGGCGCCGCTTGCGCTTCTGCAGCGGCGGGGCGGCAGGCGGCCGCTTGGATGGTTGGCGCGGCCGCTGTGTCCTGGTGATCGACCTCTCCCCCCTGGACCCGACCGACGCAAGGGCATCCGGGAGCATGCCCAGGATGACATCGGGCGGCGTGCCCCGCCCCAGACCAATGACTCGATCCAGGGCAGAGAAACGCTGGGCGGAAGCAGGTAGCCCCGCCAGATGCTCCCAGATGGCGGCGTCAGTCGGCCCCTCCGGCGGCGGCCCGGTGGTGTCGGCCGCGAAGTCCTCGGCTGCGTCGACGGGCGGCGCAGCGGCCTCGCCCGCGTCAGGCAGCGAGCTCGCTGCTCCACGGCGGGACGCCGGCTCTTCACCCCGACCGATCTCAAGTGCCTCCATGAATTGGCGGACAAGCTGCTTGTGGGCAGCTTGCCGCCGTCGGCACTTGATTGCCTCAAGCGTTCGGTCGGGGAACATCCTGGTAAGTTCTTGATTTACAAAGAAGAACCGGGCGTCCCTCTCCAGGAACAGTTCGGCCTCTGCCTTGGCGAGCGACAGGACTTCTTCCTCCGTCCACCTCGCGCGATGCCTCTCCGTCACGATCTCAGCGTTGGCGGCCGCAGGGTGTTGGCGGCGGCGATGGACCCCGAGACCGTTCTTCGTGGTAAAAGTGCGGTGGCACTCACTGCAAGCAAAGGGAGCTACACAAACTATCGCATTTTCGTTACGGCCGGTTGGCCGGATAGGTGCTGGGGTAGCTGGGGTGGCACCTTCAGCGGAAGGGCCACCATCTCTTGTTTCTTGTCGGCTGCCCCCAACTATAAAGGGATAATGCGAGGGGGGGCTGGTAACCCCCCCAAGCCCCTGGTGCGGTCTTCCACTCTGCAAAAATCAGCGGGCCCACGAGAAGGGGAGAAGACCGCAGGAGAGGAGAGGCTAAGAGGGCTAGGCCCATGTATTGCGCATCACTCTCCCTGTAACTATAACCCAAGGAAGGCACCTCGCAGCAGCAGCACGACTACATCAAGACCGCACTTCGAAAAGCCAAGTCCGGATGCAGCCACACCGCCGCCACTTGGCCACCTTAAGAGAGTCATAGTTACTCCCGCCGTTTACCCGCGCTTGCTTGAATTTCTTCACGTTGACATTCAGAGCACTGGGCAGAAATCACATTGCGTCAACACCCGCTAGGGCCATCGCAATGCTTTGTTTTAATTAGACAGTCGGATTCCCCCAGTCCGTGCCAGTTCTGAGTTGATCGTTGAATGGCGGCCGAAGAGAATCCGCGCACCCGCGCGCCCCCGGAGGAGCACGCTAAGGCGGACGCGGCCTCGCAGCAAGGAAGATCCGTGGGAGGCCAAGGCACGGGAC
>NW_025726203.1:2922500-2927500 GCF_021461395.2 Schistocerca americana | reverse complement strand
TTCCATCTCTGGTCGGGACTCTGTTTGCATGTATTAGCTCTAGAATTACCACAGTTATCCAAGTAACGTGGGTACGATCTAAGGAACCATAACTGATTTAATGAGCCATTCGCGGTTTCACCTTAATGCGGCTTGTACTGAGACATGCATGGCTTAATCTTTGAGACAAGCATATGACTACTGGCAGGATCAACCAGGGAGCTGCGTCAACTAGAGCTGAGCAGCCGGCCGCCCGGGAGTGTGTCCCGGGGGCCCGCGCGAACACGCAAGCGTCCGCTCAATTATTCTGCAAACAGGAGGAGGCTGAGCTCCCCTGCACAATACACCTCGAAACCCTCTCAGGTCCCGGCGGCGCGCAGCGCCGTCCTAAGTACTTGGTCGGGTTCGAGAGAGGCGCAATCGCCCGGAGTTTGGCGAGTAGACGCTTTAGGTGCGACCACCCGTGCTCCCAACTGAGCTTGCCGCTGCCGACAGAGGCCCGGGAGCGTGCTGTCGTGGCATTGCCGGCGGGAGACAACACGCGCCACCTACGGTGACCGGCAGCTCCAACGCCAGCGCCACAGAAGGACAAAAGCCCCACTTGGGTGCCGAAGCGAACTCTCCCAGCACAGCGCACGCGCCAACACGTCCGCACAGCTGCGATACAAACCACCTGCGAGAACCGCAGAGGCGACCGAGCAGCAGACGGCGTCGCGGCGCCGAGCGCCGGGCGGCGGCGCATCCTCAGCGCACACAGTCCTCAATCGGACCAGCACACTGCAGATGTCCACCGCGCTTCGCACCGGGCCCGCGAGGACCTACTTTGGCCGCACGGCGCCGCGTGCAGGGTGCGCCGGCGCGCAGCTGCGCCGCCTGCCGCCTCCGTCGGCCGGCGCGCCTGCCACTGGCCGCCCCCACCAGCCGGCTGTAGCGCGTGCGCCCACGCACCGCGCGGCCAGCACGCCGGGAGGCCCCCCCTCACCGGCCGGGGACGGTCCCACCCAGCCACCGCCGCGTATCGCTTCACACCCAGATGCCATTCACGTTCGTGGGCATGGTGGGTATCGCTGGAACAACCGGTTGGTAGCTCAACCGATCGTCGCCATCACTGATTCACCTCTAGCGAGAACAACCGCACCACAACGGTTTACCAGTTGTTCATTTGCATAACGTCACCAGCAAACGTAGGCGTCCATCGCCATTTGCAAATTCAACGATTGTTGCATGCCTGTGTCAGGTGTCACGACACACTATGTCTGCCCACATACACGCAACAACATGTGCACGCTTCGCGAACACGTGGAAGGTGGCCCCCGTACGTATGCGATGTCCATTGCGCGAACGACTGTCAACCGGCCTCTGTCGCATGTCGCAGATGTGGAACGCAGTGCACCATGCTATCACGGTGTGTGAGAAGAGACGACTACGTCTGACAACACGCGCCACTACATCAACAGACGGCTCATGCTGATCGCCATCCAGGGCATACCACACTGCAATCCAGCTCTTATAGGGAGACGACACGTAGCTGAGTGCACAACATTTGGACCGCATGGTTCGCCGTTGTTGGCGCAGTCGTTGTACGGTCACATGTACCACGATGTATCATTCAGTACATGAGGACCAATGTGCAGTACAGTGTGTGATTTGGACGTACAACATCAGCGGACAGTTGACACAGGCCGTACCACAGCGTAGGCTAAGTGCTTCGCACATGCGAATGCCAATGAACAACTGCAAATGCCAATGAACAACTGCAAAGGGCATTGAGCATGTACGTCCTGCTGCCATCCACATTACAGTGTATAGCTGCAAGGTGTTTAACATGAAGCGATACACTGGGGACCGGGCAGTGCGAGTAGCAAACTATATTGCGGGGGTTGCAGTTAGGCAACACTACACTAATTTAACGCGTCGTATGACAATTACAGAGCAGGTTAAGGCCCAACGTGTGTTGGGTTAAGGCCCAACGTGTGTTGGGTTAAGGCCCAACGTGTGTTGGGTTAAGGCCCAACGTGTGTTGGGTTAAGGCCCAACGTGTGTTGGGTTAAGGCCCAACGTGTGTTGGGTTAAGGCCCAACGTGTGTTGGGTTAAGGCCCAACGTGTGTTGGGTTAAGGCCCAACGTGTGTTGGGTTAAGGCCCAACGTGTGTTGGGTTAAGGCCCAACGTGTGTTGGGTTAAGGCCCAACGTGTGTTGGGTTACGTTAAGGGGCAATGTGGGTTACGTTAAGGGGCAATGTGGGTTACGTTAAGGGGCAATGTGGGTTACGTTACGGCGCAATATAGGTTACGTTACGGCGCAATATAGGTTACGTTAAGGCGCAATATCGGTTACGTTAAGGCGCAATACAGGTTACGTTAAGGCGCAATACAGGTTACGTTAAGGCGCAATACAGGTTACGTTAAGGCGCAATACAGGTTACGTTAAGGCGCAATACAGGTTACGTTAAGGCGCAATACAGGTTACGTTAAGGCGCAATGCAGGTTACGTTAAGGCGCAATACAGGTTACGTTAAGGCGCAATACAGGTTACGTTAAGGCGCAATACAGGTTACGTTAAGGCGCAATACAGGTTACGTTAAGGCGCAATACAGGTTACGTTAAGGCGCAATACAGGTTACGTTAAGGCGCAATACAGGTTACGTTAAGGCGCAATACAGGTTACGTTAAGGCGCAATACAGGTTACGTTAAGGCGCAATACAGGTTACGTTAAGGCGCAATACAGGTTACGTTAAGGCGCAATACAGGTTACGTTAAGGCGCAATACAGGTTACGTTAAGGCGCAATACAGGTTACGTTAAGGCGCAATACAGGTTACGTTAAGGCGCAATACAGGTTACGTTAAGGCGCAATACAGGTTACGTTAAGGCGCAATACAGGTTACGTTAAGGCGCAATACAGGTTACGTTAAGGCGCAATACAGGTTACGTTAAGGCGCAATACAGGTTAGGTTAAGGCGCAATACAGGTTAGGTTAAGGCGCAATACAGGTTAGGTTAAGGTACGACATAGGTTAGGTTAAGGTACGACATAGGTTAGGTTAAGGTACGACATAGGTTAGGTTAAGGTACGACATAGGTTAGGTTAAGGTACGACATAGGTTAGGTTAAGGTACGACATAGGTTAGGTTAAGGTACGACATAGGTTAGGTTAAGGTACGACATAGGTTAGGTTAAGGTACGACATAGGTTAGGTTAAGGTACGACATAGGTTAGGTTAAGGTACGACATAGGTTAGGTTAAGGTACGACATAGGTTAGGTTAAGGTACGACATAGGTTAGGTTAAGGTACGACATAGGTTAGGTTAAGGTACGACATAGGTTAGGTTAAGGTACGACATAGGTTAGGTTAAGGTACGACATAGGTTAGGTTAAGGTACGACATAGGTTAGGTTAAGGTACGACATAGGTTAGGTTAAGGTACGACATAGGTTAGGTTAAGGTACGACATAGGTTAGGTTAAGGTACGACATAGGTTAGGTTAAGGTACGACATAGGTTAGGTTAAGGTACGACATAGGTTAGGTTAAGGTACGACATAGGTTAGGTTAAGGTACGACATAGGTTAGGTTAAGGTACGACATAGGTTAGGTTAAGGTACGACATAGGTTAGGTTAAGGTACGACATAGGTTAGGTTACGGTACGACATAGGTTAGGTTACGGTACGACATAGGTTAGGTTACGGTACGACATAGGTTAGGTTACGGTACGACATAGGTTAGGTTACGGTACGACATAGGTTAGGTTACGGTACGACATAGGTTAGGTTACGGTACGACATAGGTTAGGTTACGGTACGACATAGGTTAGGTTACGGTACGACATAGGTTAGGTTACGGTACGATATAGGTTAGGTTACGGTACGATATAGGTTAGGTTAAGGTACACATTGTTGTAAGGAAAGGTTTAATGGGGGGCGGGGCGGGGCGGCCGGTTTGTTGATTGTGATTATAGTAAGTGGATGCCTGCGGCATCATCTGATTTGCCACGTCAGGATGCACCTTTGGCTCATGACAGGCGGCGCTCTCATTCCATGCTTGTGGCAGACCTGTGTCTTTCATTCCTGCCATTGTTTGTGTGCTGTGAGAGGAGGCAGTATTGTGATGTTGGGTGCACCCCTGTGTAGGACATGTGTGGGTGTTGGTGGCTTGGCTGAGCAATGGTGGTTGTCGGGTGGGTGGGATATTCTGTTTTCTGAGTGGACCTCCCAGTCTGGTTATGACAGTGTGGATTGTCTAATGTGGCGGAGAGGATGCACTGGGTGTTGTTCCATGCTGGTGCTTACATATTGTCTGTGTGCGTGTTACAGGCAGAGAGTAGTGCGTGATAAGGGTGTGTGGCTGACGTGTGGTTGTGATTGTGAGCAGAGTCTTTCAGCATGTATACGGACAGTTGTATACATTATCTGTATTCTGATGGCTCTATCTATTACTAATCAGCGCCGTGTATACGTTTAATCCGGTTCCAGTCGAAACTGTTGTATCTCTGTACATTAGTGACACGGCGAGCCCGCTATGTAGTTACTCGTCTCGGCAGCTTCCACCGGTGTATGGCAAATGATTATAAGGAATCAGTCTAGTCGTCAATACCGATGGTGTGACGTCACATGTCTGGGGTGGGGGACGCTGCGCCCTTCCGGTGGGTCATGGCCTAGAAAGACTCTTCCCACGCAGGGGGGCGTGGACTGTCATTGACTCTTCCAGGTAATATACTTGCCGTACGTTCTTGCGACTGCGAGTGCAACGCTCACCGGTACCGACATGGATGGAGCGCCTCCTAGCTGACCGCTCAGCATCGGCATTCGTACAGAGAGCAACGCGGTCGCGTCTCTAGCTCGTAACTGGTACAGCCCGCAGCTCATGTATAGGGACAGCGGGAATGTCGCATATTGGAGATAACTCTTCATGAAACGCATGTTATAGGGGTGGATTGCACATTGCGACTGCGGGAAAAGTCCGCCGTTCATCCGCTGGAGTTGCGAGTTGGGCGGTTGGAGTGGGGCGCAGGTGGAGTGATTGCC